>NW_016108018.1:316888-321189 GCF_001604975.1 Cebus imitator
ACCCAGAATCCACCCAGCCCCCAAGGAGAACCCAGAATCCACCCAGCCCCTGGGAGAACCCAGAATCTACTCAGCCCCCCGGAGGACCCAGAATCCACCCAGCCCCCAGGCAGCGTTCCACCAGCTTCTTCCACCTGCTAGACATGAGCAGCAGCATCTGCAGCCACTTTCCCCATGTCAGAATCAGAAATTTTAAAAATGGTTGGATAGTATTTGGTTATTTTTTGATAGGATAGCTTTTGTCTCTTCTTTACTTCATATTTTCTTTTTCTATAAACTAAATGCCAGCATTTAAACTGTATCTCGAGATGCACAGTTGTGTAAATATCAGCTTGAGACTCTCTCAAGGCAGACTCCGATATCCAAAGGCTTTGCACTCACAGAATTTTTTAAAACTCCAAGCACATCCACACTGCCCTTTGGAATCTGCCTTGTCTACAGAGCTAGCAGGCAAGGCCCAGCTCACCCAGAGGGCGTGGGGATCCCCAGCCCCGCGTGACTTTGCAACACCAGCTAAGATGCCTGGTCCCCAGTTAAGTTACTAGGATGAGTTTCAGCACCATTTATTCAAAACCCTGAGAGGCCCGTGTTACTGCTAATTCCAATTTTAACTTTTCTTCCAGAATGGCAGGAAGTGATGAGGGCAGCCGAGGTTTTGAGAGCTCATGTGTGGCAGGCGCTGTGGCTGGTGCATCAGGTGACATTATGTTGCTTTTCTCAGCTGTAAGGTGGCTGCTGTGGTCGATGGAGCTTCCTTTGCTGGCAGGACTGGGTGTGTTCTTCTGGCTGCAGCTCACCACCATGCTGGGAGCGGCTCATAGGCATTCGGTGTGTACTGGTTTTTTCCTGAGACCACAGCAGCTGCACCTGGAAATCGTCACACAGAGTGACTTCTCAGATGGCAGAAAGTGACAAATGACACTTGGTTCTCCCTCTTCGGCAACTGTGAAATAACAGGGGTGCCACACAAATTTATGGGGCCATTGTCTTGCTGTCAAATTTTCTCCTTAAGAAATTCTTTAAAAAGAGAGAGATAGCATTCTTGGCCACATGCATGTCTGTCGCTAATGATCAGGTTTCTTCTGTGTTCAGGTGGAGGCAGTTCATATTTTCCACCAGGACCAGACAACACTGGCATATCACCTACAAAGCTCAGTAAATGTTAAAATGTGATTAAATAAACAAGTGTTGAATTTCAGAATACCGACTTCTATTTTTTTTTCCTCAAAAGACATCTGCTTACCAATCTGTGTTACTGGGGCTGAAGGCCATGCTCCTTCCAATGGTGGGACGACGCTCAAGTGCGAATTTATTACAATTCTAAGTTTCCCTTCACCACTGCTGATGGCGTAAAGTGCTTTGCAAATACATCACACCTGGTCTTCCAGGGCCCACCTCCACCATGGGTCTGACTCAGAATTTTCCGACAGGGATGATCCGCATGTGCCACTTGCAGGAAACACTGGCGACGCCCACAGGGAAAGGAGGAGCCTGGAAAGCCATCCCCTGGAGCCACGAGGCTCCCTGCGCCCGAGTCAGGTGGAAGCAGCACTGTCGAGACCCCTCCCCTCGGCAGAGTGGTGGTTGCTGCAGGTCTGCGCACCGTCTGATGGGATTCCAGCTCTGCCCCCAAACCCAGTCCCTCCCAGGCCTTCCCCAGATTAAACCTGGACCCGGGAGCCCACCCTTAGCTGCACCATCACTGCCCAGCCGACCTGACCCTCCCCCTAACCCCCAGAGATCCTGCTCGGCAGGCCTGTGGTGGGGCCCAGAATGCACATTTCATCCACTTCCCAAGTGATGTTTCGCGGTTGGGCCCAGAACAGGGTAACAGCCCCACAGTCTGCCAGCGGCGAAGGAGGGTTGCTGTGATCTGGGCCTTTCCAGCGTTGACGCTGGAGCAGCCATAGGGCAAAGCGGGAAGATCACCTCACCTGGGGCCACACCCTGAGAACCACTCACCTGGAGTATCTGTTACTCCTACAGGGGAGGAAAACTGCTGACATCAATTGTGCAGAACTTTGTGTTTTTATTGAAGACTTTCCTTTGAGATTTATGTGCCCGAGAGAAGATACCAAATGGGTCCCCAACACCTAACCTGGAATTTTTATACTACATTTTCCCTCTGTTAGAGAGGCATTTTCAAAGAGGTAGTCATTCAAAAAGAAAAACAAACAAACTAATGATCAAAACAGTGTTGTGTTCTTTTCTACCATCAACATACAGAACCTCTTTCCCTTCTGGATTTTATGCACCAAAGAACTTTAGCTTTATTTCTTAGCTTAAAAAAAAAAATCTCTGAATCGGTTATATAACAAACCACCACCAGCCTGATGGTGTAAAGGAAGCAGCATCATTTCCCGAAATGTGGAGGGTTGGCTGGAAGGCTCTCTGGGTACAGGAGGGCCTCCCTCACGTGTGAGGCCTTGGCAGAGATGTGGCCTCCGGGGCACCTGAGGTCTCCGCCATTCACTCCCTCATTCTCGAGAGGCCAACTCGGCCTGTCCACACAGCAGGCAGCAGAAGGTTCCCACCGCAAGAGCGGGGACGTCCACGCCTTTCCAAGCACTTCCCAAGTCTCTGCTGGTGACAGGGCCGCTTTTGTCCCCTTGGTCAAGCTGCACCTTGTGGCCAGGCCCGCAGGTCACGGGGAAAAGGACAAGCAGACTCGGTGCATGGAGGGAAGTCTGGGCGCCATTTTGGAGTTCATCGCCACCTCACCGTTTCCGTTAACAAAAATCCCCATTGTTTCTGAACTATCTTTAAAAGAAATAAGAGGAGCTACTTCCGGAGCACTCACAGTGCCCCGTGCACATGGATCACCTAATTCTAGGGGGGCAGCTGCACCATTTGCCCCAAACGTCCATGTCACTGTCCAAGGAAGCCCCTCGGTTCCGACGCAAAGCGACAGAACAGATCCCTGTGAGGTGTGAAGCGCTGTCCTCCCCACGTGACAGCCGAGGAGGTCACAGAGGGGAGACTGCAGGCGGTCGTCCGGGGCGCTCCTGCACGTAGGCGGCAGGCCCAAGTGCATGAGACCAGGCACCGCCGGCGTCCCTGCAGCAGCTGGGGGCACTTTGACTTCTCGGTCAGTGTGACTGCACATCTGAATCACTCACTTCATGTAAAATACTTGATTCCAAATTACTTTGGTCTGTACTGAAAAACAAAATTCAAAGTTACCTTTAAAGACAAAGATTTGCCATATTTAAGGATATTTCGGAGAAGATGTTACTGGCTCTGAAGAAGAGGCATGACACCACTGAAGCACGCAGCGCCCGGCTGTGAGGTTTTCATTTCGTTTCGTGAAGACCCCACATGCATACGGAATAACACTTTTTCTCCTGTTTAGCTACTTTGGTCAGTTCAACTTGCAGGACTCCTGTCACCAAAAACCAAAAGTGAGTAAAGGAAAACGTTTTTTCCTCCCCAACTGTTTGTTGGAAAGCAAGTGACTGCCCAGCTGGTGTTCTTTTGGTCAAGGTGTGGCGGGGAAATGGTGCTCCTGCCAGGCCCCTCAGGGTGGGTAATTGGAACAGAATCGGAGGGGCCTGGGCTTCTCACTGCCAGGGCAAACCTCTGGACAGCTACCAGACAGGAAGCCGCACAGGCAGAGGTGATGCTGGCAAGAGATGCTTGTGGCAGGAGCAGGGCAGCCTCCCTTACTCAAACAAGATGGGACCACTGGAGGCCGGCCACTCAGAGAACAAAAGGCAATGTGAGGGGGACGGTGTCAGTGCTCAGAAAGCTCCATGTGCCTTCCTGCCGAAAGCAACATTGAAAGCACAACATGTACATTTGGTTAAAAATGCCAAGGGCTTGTGCTGGGAGGTGGCAGTGCTGGCCTCAGCCATCTCCCCATCTGCCCGTGTGGCAACCACTTTGACTATTTCCTCTGGCCAGGCATTTCCAACCTCCTCCTGTTCTTACACCACTCTCTACTCACTAATCTTAGATAGGGTCTGTCCCAGACTTCCGACTATGATAGTCAAAATTCAGCCAACTTGCTCTGAAGAAACCATACAGGTGCTAAATTTTCTGAGTCCACAGTAGACTAAAAACACCTTCATTCTTCCCTCACACTTAATTTAGGGTCTAGCATAAAAGCAGATTTCTGAGAGCCTAGAGGCATCACTCCATCATCTCCACCACTCTTTCATCTCCATCACTCCATCATCTCCATCGTCTACATCACTCCATCATCTCCATCACCTCCATCATCTCCATAACTCCATCACCTCCATCATCTCCATAACTCCATCATCTCCGTCACTCCATCATCTCCATCATTCACTCCATCA
>NW_016108018.1:321349-338640 GCF_001604975.1 Cebus imitator
CATCATCTCCGTCACTCCATCATCTCCATCATTCACTCCATCATCTCCATCACTCCATCATCTCCATAATCTACATCACTCCATCATCTACATCACTCTATCATCTCCATCACTCCATCATCTCCATAACTCCATCGTCTCCATCACCTACATCATCTCTATCACTCCATCATCTAATCATCTGCATCACTCCATCATCTTCAACTCCATCATTCCATCACCTCCATCATCTCCATCATCTACATCACTCCATCATCTCCATAACTAAATCAATCATCTCCATCACTCCATCATCTCTACTACACCATCATCTCCATCATCTCTACTACACCATCATCTCCATCATCTCTACTACACCATCATCTCCATCATCTTCATCATCTCCATCACTCCATTAACTCCATCACTCCATCATCTTCATCACTCCGTCATCTCCATCACTCCATCATCTCCATCACTCCATTATCTCCATCATCTCCATCACTCCATCATTCCATCATCATCTCCATCACTCCATCATTCCATCATCATCTCCATCACTCCATTATCTCCATGAATCCATCATCTCCATCATCTCCATCACTCCATCATCTCCATCACTCCATCATCTCCATTGTCTCCATCATCTCCATTGTCTCCATCGTCTCCATCACTCCATCGTCTCCATTGTCTCCATCACTCCATCGTCTCCATCGTCTCCATCACTCCATCATCTCCATCATCTCCATCACTCCATCATCTCCATTGTCTCCATCACTCTAATGTCTCCATTATCTCCATCACTCCATCACTCCATCATCTCCATCATCTCTATCACTCCATCATTTTCATTAGGGTGTAAGGGTGGGGATGGGTCGATGCTGGATATGGGTATGGATGGGTGAAGGGGTGGGTGCTTGGTTTGGGGGTGGAGGGGTGGGGAGGGGTGGGAAGGAGTGGGTGCCAGGCATAGGGATGGGTGGGTGGGGAGGGGTGCTTGCCTGGCGTGGGGATAGAGGGTTGGGGAGGCTGGGTGCAGGGCATGAAGGTGGAGGGGTAGAGTGGTGTGGGTGCTGGGTGTGGGGTTGAGGAGTGGGGAGGAGTGGGTGTTGGGTGTGGGGGTGGAGGGGTGGGGAAGGGTGGATGCCAGATGTGGGTGAAGAGAAATGGAGGGGTGGATGCCAGGCACAGGGGTGGGTGCCAGGCATTGGTGTGGAGAGGTGGGTAAGGGTGGTGGTGTGGGTGCTGGTCGTGACGGTGGAGGAATGGAGAGGGGTGGATGTTGGATGTGGGTGGGGAGGGGTGCTAGGGTGGGTGCTGGGCATGGTGGTGGTGGGGTGGTGGGGTGGGTGCCGGGTGTAGGGGTGGAGAGATGGGGTGGGGAGGGGTGGGTGCCCTGAGATGTGCACCTCCTCTGGGCTTCCCAACCTTCACCCTGGCCCTTCCCAGGCCTCCTGGTGTCATGGAAACTGGAATGTGTTTCTGGTTTTTTTTTTTTTTTTTTTTTTTTTCCCCATTTTTTGTTTTTTTTGTCCCTTTTTTTTTTTTCTTGTTTTTTTTTTCTTTGTTTTTCTCCCCAGAAGAGGAAGGGCCGTGTCCTTTCACTCCTGTCCTGGGTCTCCTCACCTGCCCCTGCCTGTCCTTCTGCTCCAGGAAAACTTCCTCCATGGAGGAAGTGTCCCACCTGCCTCCCTTCTCGTCTCTGACACCTCTTCATTTGGCATTGCCTCATGGTCCAGGACCCTAATCTCTCCTCAGCCCATCATCTCCATCATTCCTTCATCTCCATCATCTCCATCACTCCATCACTCCATCATCTTCATTCCATCACTCCATCATCTCCATCACTCCATCATCTCTATCGTCTCCATCATCTCCATCATTCCATCATTCCATCATCTGGCAGTTCCTCAGCTCATCATCCAGGACTGGAATCTCTCCTTGAGAATTCTCCATGTGTCTTTCTCAGGCATATTCTGGAAACCTCCCTGGACCCTAACGTCCATCTCTTTTGTGGGATTTTCAGTTCAGCAATCATATTTTAAATGCCTTTTCTGCTCTCTGCCTGTTCTTAAATACTATTCTGTTCTTGTGTTACCAATATGCATATTTTCTTAAATATTCTGAGGACAATAATTAGATCTTTAACTTAATTTTCTTTAGCTGTTTCCTCTGAGGTCAGCTGTCACCTTTATGGGTCCTCCCCACTGTCACTGGTTTCTTCAGAAAGTCTGGAGATGCGTGGGTGCTCACTCATATCTAAGCACCAGTGGCTCATTTGGATGGGATGCTGTGGGCTTTCTGTGGGGTCCTCCAGGTGGAAAGGTGAGCTGGGAGGAGATCCATAGAGCAGGTGTGGCTGTGCTTGATTTAGGACAGATGGATGAGAAGCAGGCAGCAGGCTAGCATCCCCCCCGCCCCGAAACACTGCAATCAATGCTAGAATAAGATTTTACCCTGGGGCCCCAGACCCGTGCTAAAAGCTGTGGCCACACCCAGGCTGCTGACTCCAGGGCCTTGAATGAGAATCCTCTGACACTGCCTGGGAACCTGCTGGCTTCTCCACAGAGAAACCGGCCAGGCACGGGTTGCAGAGGTGGCTGCTGCCAGGCACTTGTTCATCGACAGCTGGAATAGCCAGCCCTCCACCCATTTTCAGCCCCACATCTATCTCCCTTCCACCTCCCGGCTCAGCCCTGCTCTGAGGACCCTCAGCAAGATGACACTGGCCTCCACCATTGATCTCTGAGCATCTCTGGCTGTGCCCCTTCACCCTGCCCCACCTCCCACATCCTGTATCCCCTCCACCTTCAGAAATCACTGGCCATTGGAATCTGCTAGCACCTCTATTCCTGTCCTTTTTGGAGCTACAGGTTTCTCCTTGGGCTTTGTTCCAATCCAATGGGGCCTGAAGAGGAAGGAGGCCCTGCATTCAGCATGCCCAGCAGCCCCTGCCCCACACTCAGCTGGAGGTCAGGACAGGACAGAGTGCTCAGACATCTGGGGACATTCCAGCACTTCCAGAGACCCTCTGTGTGGTGTTAGTATCTGTAAAATGTGGAGATGAACATTAGACTATTACTCTCCTATGAGCTTGAGTCACACTGAGCACAGGGGGTAAATTCGTCCTTTGTCTCATTCTTGTGAAAGGCATTCTGTGGCAGGTCATCTTTTTTTTCCTTTAATTTAATTTTATCTTAAGTTCCAGGATAAATGTGCAGGATGTGCAGGTTTGTTACATAGGTAAACGTGTACCATGAGGATTTGTTGCACAGATCAACCCGTCACCTAGGTATTAAGCCCCAAATTCATTAGCTATTTTTCCTGATGCTCTCCCTTCCCCTGGCTCCCACAACAGGCCCCAGTGTGTGTTGTTCCCCTCCCTGTGTCCATGTGTTCCCATTCTTCACTTCTCACTTATAAGTGAGAACATGTGGTGTTTGGTTTTTTGTTCCTGTGTTAGTTTGCTGAGGATAACGGCCTCCAGCTCCAGTCATGTTCCTGCAAAGGACATGATCTCATTCCTTTCTATAGCTATGTAGTATTCCATGCTGTATATGTACCACATTTTCTTTGTCCAGTCTATCATCAATGGGCATCTGGGTTCATTTCATGTCTTCACTATTGTGAATAGTCCTACAATGAACATGGGCATCCATGTGTCTTTACAATAGAATGATTTATATTCCTTTGGGTATATACCCAGTAATGAGATTGCTGGGTCTAAGGGTATTTCTGATTCTAGATCTTTGAGGAATCACCACACTGTCTTCCACAATGGTTGAACTAATTGACATTCCCAACAACAGTGCAAAAGCATTTCTATTTCTCTACAGCCTCATCAGCATCTGTTTCTTGACTTCTTAATAATCTCCATTCTGGCTGGTATGAGGTGGTATCTCATTGTGGTTTTGATTTGCATTTCTCTAATGATCAGTGATGTTGAGCTTTTTCTCATATGTTTGTTGGCCACATGTATATCTTCTTTTAAGAAGTGTCTGTTCATGTCCTTTACCCACTTTTTAATGGGGTTGTTTGGGGTTTTTTTTCTTATAAATTTGTTTAAGTTCCTTATACATTCTGGATATTAGACCTTTGTCAGATGGATAGATCGCAAAAATTTTCTCCCATTCTGTAGGTTGCCGGTTCACTCTGATGATAGTTTCTTTTGCTGTGCAGAAGCTCTTTTGTTTAATTAGATTCCATTTGTCAATTTTTGCTTTTGTGGAAATTGCTTTTGGTGATGTCATCATGAAATCTTTGCCCGTGCATATGTCCTCAATGGTACTGCCTATATTTTTTTCTAGGTTTTTTTGTAGTTCGGGGTTTTACACTCCAGTCTTTAATCCATCTTGAATGAATTTTGGTATGAGATGTAAGGAAGGGGTCCAATTTCAATTTTCTGCATATGGCTAACCAGTTTTCCCAGCACCATGTATTAGATAGAAAATCCTTTCCCTATTGCTTGTTTTAGTCAAGTTTGTCAAAGATCAGATGATTGTAGATGTGTGGTCTTATTTCTGAGTTCTTTATTCTGTTCCATTGGTCTATGTGTCTGTTTTTGTACCAGTGCCATGCTGTTTTGGCTACTGTGGCCTTGTTTGAAGTCAAGGTGAAGCCTCCAGCTTTTTTCTTTTCTTTAGGACTGTCATGGCTACACAGGCTCTTTCTTCGTCCCGTATGAATTTTATAGTCGTTTTTTTCTAATTCTGTGAAGAAAATCAATGGTAGTTTAATGGGAATGGCACTGAATCTATAAACTAATTTGGGCAGTATGGCCATTTTCATCATATTGATTCTTCGTATTCATGAGCATGGAATATTTTTCCATTTGTTTGTTTTTTCTCTGATTTCCTTGAGCAATGGTTTGTAGTTCTTCTTGAAAAGGTCCTTCATTTCCCTTGCTAGCTGTATTCCTAGGTATTTTATTGTCTTTGTAGCAATTCATCCATGATTTGTGAATAAAAATTCATCCATGATTTGGCTCTCTGCTTGTCTGTTATTGGTGTATAGGAATGATTGTGGTTTTTGCACATTGATTTTGTACCCTGAGACTTTGATGAAGTTGCTTATCAGCTTAAAAAGCTTTTGGGCTGAGACGATGGGGTTTTCTAGATACATGATCATGTCATCTGCAAAGACAGTTTGACTTGCTCTCTTCGTTTTTGAATACTCTTTATGTCTTTCCCTTGCCTGATTGCTCTGGCCAGAACTTCTAGTACTATGTCTAATAGGAGTGGTGAGAGAGGGCATCCTCGTTTGTGCCTGTTTTCAAAGGGAATGCTTCCAGCCTTTGCCCATTCAGCATAGCATCGGATGTGGGTTTGTCATAAACGGTTCTTATTCTTCTGAGGTATGTCCCATCAATACCTAGTTTATTGAGAGTTTTTAACATGAAGGGATGTCGAGTTTTACCAAAGGTCTTTTCATAGCAGGTCATCTTTACAAACGTTGTATCCACTCCGTCTCATTTTCAAAGCAGGACGCACGGTGACCCCATCTTCCCGCAATTGTTCTGCTGCCCCGTCATTAGCGCCCAGCTTGTGAGAACGCTCAGGCCGCCCTCTGTGCCGCCCTGGCTGGCGGCCTCCGGCTGCCTCAGTTTCCTGAGCACGGTTGGCCTCCGCGAAGACGAACGCGGGTGGAGGGACCCGGGACCTGGTCGTGAAACCTGCACTCGCGCGGAGCCCGCGGAAGCCGCGCCAAGCGCACACGGTCCTGCAGCGCTCGCCACGCGCGGCCCCTCCTGTCCCGCCGTCCCCTCTCCCGTTAGAAAATGGCCACGCGGTGTGAGCGAAAGGCTGAGCTTCTCGCCGACACGCCCAAGCTCCGCGCTCGGAGCAGAAGCGGAAAGAGCGTCACCCAGTTCGCCGGCGCGTTTTAAATCCGCCGTCACGCGCACCGCGCTCCTCCGCGCCCACCGGGGCTTTCGCGCGGTCAGCCGCGGCCGCTGAGAACGACGGCTTGTACCGTTTGTCCCGCGACGTTGTCTTCAGACAGCCGTAGGTAGGACACCAGCGCGGGGCGCGAAGCAGAAGGGCTGCTCCGGGTGAGGCTGCGGGACACACGGAGCCCCCGCGCCCGCCCACGCGCGCGCGCCCGCGGCCTCCAGCGCGGCCTGGCAGGGCACACCCCACCTGGGGCTGCGGGTCCGGCTCCCAGGAAACCCGCCTCCCCCAGAGGGGCCCCTGGCGCAGAAGCAGGTCGGGGTGTGCGGAGCTGGAAGAAGCAAAGGGAGGCTGTGGGTGGGCGGGAGGGAGCGGGAATCCTTGGACTTGGCAGAGAACAAGGAAGTTTTCGGAAACCGCCATCAGCTGGTCTCGGTGCAGGAGAGAGGGCAGGAACTCCGTTGGAAGGCGGCCAGTGAGGCAGCTGTCAGGAAGCGCTCACGGGGCGGCAAACAGCTCCCGGCCGGAACCGGAGAGGACGTGGAGGACGCGCTCCGCGCTGCCAGCCTGGCTCCTCCGAGCCCCCCAGGCTCCTGTGCCCCTCGCAGGGGGAAAGCCTGTGTCCAGCTGCCCCAAGGAAAGCAGCCCCCGCCCGTCCTCGACTAACGGCCTAGCCAGACCTTTGGCGTTGATGTCCTTGACCACGGTGTCTGCCGTGCTGTCCATAGACGGAGCAACATGATTCCCATTTAAATACCTCGGGGGTGTCGTCAAGACAGCGCAAACACGAGGGCTTGGGGAGAGGGGGAGACGCGGGGTCGGGAACCAGAACTCCTGTTCCTGCACTGTCTCTGCCTCTGACTCCGTACATATTGGGCCTGAGGGCCACTTCAACAACGACCACCTCTACTTTAAAAATTAAGCAGGCCACGGGAGCCTGTGGTCCAGGGATGAGGAGACTACAGAGTGCTCTTCCGACACCTGATCTCTGCTTCGCCCTGGGAGAAGCACGCGCCAGGACCTCGTCGGCTCACTGTGGTGAAGTGACAACAATTCCGCTTTCTAACGAGATCATTTCCGTGAGCCATTCAGCCAGGCCAGGCCGAGGGTAGGGGCAGGGGTGGTCATGTGCTAAGAAAGGGCAGACTGTGTGGGTCCTGGGGGCTGGGCAGAGGGCCAGCTGGAAGCAAGGGGGAGGTGGCTGGCGTGCGGAGTGATGGCCCTCGTTCCTAACGCGAATGCCGCTGAAAGGTACCGGAGATGAGCTTTTCCCGCAGTTTGGAAGCTTGTATCCTCCGCAGCCTTCACTAGTGAGGAGGGAGCTGTGCTTGTCAGGAGATGCCGCCGACCCCCCAGAGACAGTTTCTTTGCTGAAAACGCGAGCCTGGGCGAGGACCGGGCGTTTCTTCTTCTCAGCCGTTTTTTGTGTTTGTTTGTTTCTGCACCATTCACAGGACAACCACTTCCACTGGTAGAAGTGCTCCTTCCATACAGGGCAGGGGACTGGGGAACCGGGGTGGAACCCGGCAGTGTGCGGGGACCAAGGGAACTCATCAGCCCCTTAGGCAGGGTGGGGGCGCGCACTGCTGAGCACCCCACCAGACTCGGGTCTGCACCCAGGAGGGACACCCCCTCCCTGCACCTGACCCCCACCGTGAATTCCGGTTCCAAGCACGCTTCCCTGGCCACACAGGAAGACTTCTAGGGGCTGAGAAGGCTGGACCTAAGGAGGGGCAGGCGGGAGAGCAATGTGTGCTCAGCTCACCCTTCAGGTATTGAGGGGCCCACGTGTACAGAAAGACGTCCGTTTCTTCAGTGTGACTTCAATGGGCAGAATTAGAATTAAAAGGTAAAAGTTACTAAGAAAAGATAAATCTCAGCTCATCTCAACAACTTTCTCTAGGTTCGAGTTGCCCCTGATTCGAAGGTGCTGCTTCTGGAAGGCACAGTGTGTGTCCCTGTTCTGTTTATGGCGGAACCTGATTCAAGGAGGGTGGAAACAAGGCCACTTTTCATCGGTGATCTTCTTTGAAATTCTGACCCTGGGACGACAGGCAGCTCCCACCTAGGACCGGTTAAGATGTGAGAACGGGAAGCTTGGCGGTAGCGTGGCTTTCATCAGTCTTCCATCTGGAATACCTGCTGGAGTCACTCTCTCAAGGTTAGTGGGCATCGTGATAAGCATTTCTGGGCGAAGGAAGAGGAGGAGAAGGGGGAGCAGGTCTTGGTGCAGCAGGAGGCATTTAAGATGGGACAGACTGAGGAACCACAGTCGCTGGTTTGGACCAAGCCGCCAAGCTGGACCAGAAATGAAGCCTCCGAGCCACACCTGGTCACAGCGGCATTTCCTACCAGGACGTCTGCTCCTCTAAAGGTCAAGGCACTTCTTTATTAATCAGACGGATAGTTACTTTCTTCTCAATTTCATTTCCTTCTCAGGTGGAGGAGAGGGTGCAATTTGTATTTCATTGAATTTCTCCTTTTCTTGAAGGGAGGAATATGCTGTCAACAATACTCATGAACTGCTTCCTTGTTTTCGTGATGGAGAAAATGTTTTATTTATTTTACAATTGCATCTGCATTAAGATGGTAATCAGGGGCCGTGGGCTGAGTGTGTAGGGCCCTGTCCTCTCCCGGGGACTGGAGAGCTTACTGGGCTCTCCTGCAGGTCTCCTGGACACAGCCCTCAGGGCTCAGAAGCACACACTCATCCCTCTGCAGAACCCAAGCTCCAGGGGCTGTTGAGGCGGTCAGCACACGCCAGTCTGAGCATCAGAGGCCTCAGTGCCTCACGCCGCCCCCAGTCCCACCTGCAGCCTCAGCTGTCCTCTGCCTTCCTGGCAGGCAGTGTCCACGGGTTCCCCCTCAGGGCCTGGCTGCTTTCCAGCCTGCACCCCAGCCCTGGAGGGACCATCCCCTGCAGATGACATGAGCATTGCCAAAGGCCAGACTTGGGGACCAGTGACTAGGGACAAAAAATTAGCTTCTCCAAAGAGCCAAAAGCTGTTGTTCCATTTGGAAAGTCTTACTGCATTCTATGGCCAGATAAAAAGGAATGGAGGCAGAGACCCAGGCGGGACATGGTGCTTCTGCAGACAGAAAGGGAGCCAGGCAGCCTCCAGCTCTGCTGTGTGCTCTGCCCGCATGGGTCTGCGGCCCCTTCCCGCTCTGCTCACCGTGGGCTGTGAACTCTTGGCATGACTGCCCCAGTGTCAGGGTTGTCCAGGTTTCCCAGCAAAAGCCAACTGAACATTCAGATCACCTCCGCACTCAGCTGACTTGGAGCAGGGAGTAGGAATGGTGCTCAGCCTCCTTCCCAGGCAGCCTTCCCGGGAGGCCTTGGGGCCCTGGACATTGCCTTCTTGTCTGTGGTCTCCTGTCTGTGATGCCCTCAGACAGCCAACGTCTGAAAGAAGGTGGGGCTGAGGAAGCCAGGACGCATTTGCCAGCCAGGCGATCAGATGCCGAGGCCCCAGGGAGGGGCTGTTCAGACACGGATGGCCACGGGGCTCTTGTTTGCCTTGTAGAAGAATCTGTCTTGTGAACAGCGTGGGCTTGGGAGCAGATTCCCCTTTTTTGGTCAGGTTCTCACTTAGGCAAGAGTGTGACCGAAACTTAGGGTGTTAGCGCCACTCTCAGTACCTTGATTTTGGGTTTCTGGTCTCAGTGCTGCCCTCATAGCTTACGGTGCCCTCATGGCACACGTTTCTTTCAGCTCTGGTCATTCCAGTTGAAAAGAGACCATTTGGCCTTCTAAAGATGGCTGCATGCAAGCGTTTAAAACCTTTGAGAAAACACAGTGCACCAGGGAGACTATAATTATGACCCCTGGGAGGATAATACCAAGAGTTTGGAGTATGCTCCTTACACAAGGTCCCTGAAAACCAACCACCTAAACGCAAATAGATCGAAGAATGAGCTGGATGAGGAGCCTGCTCACTGACTGAGTGGCTTTCTGCATCGATACGCTTCAGCCGAATCTCTGTAATACCCGATGTTTTATTCACGGGCCCTGCGTGCCAGCAGCTGCACAGATACGTCTGTGTTTAGCCGCTTTTAGCCTAGCTTCTATAAGAGAATTTAAAGTTTGTTGTGTGACCATAGCTTTCATAGCAGAATCTGCTTTAGACCCTATCATGAGGGATTTATTTCTAATCATTGCCTCTTTTATTCCAAACCATGGAAAAAAGACCTAACAAATGACCCCCTCCAGAAGAGTGAAGGCCTCCTGGCAGTGTTCTCCTAACTCACGATGTGAGATAAGAGTTAATCAGTGTTCTGTATCTGATTATAAGGCAACATACGTACCATTAAAGCTTCTCACCCACAACAGGCCTTCACCTTTTACCTACCAAAGTATACGATTATCCACGTATAAGGCTGGCTGAAAAGTCCTTCACAGATAAAAGTATACCCCATAAGTGCACATAGCAGACCCCCTTTCCATTTCTGTTGTTCACAGAGGCATAAGAAAAGAGAAATATTCCAAAGTAGGAGTCTCATGATAGTAAAATTCTTGATCCGTAATCTTGGGAAAAGCTGTTCACATCAGGGATGCCACCTACTTTGTGGGAGAAACTTCCGTGGTTTCCAGGGAAGTTTCTCTGATGTTCTCAGAAGATCCCATCTTTGAGTTTCAGATTGTAAAGGCGTTGATTGCCCTCAGTGAACCATAAAGAAGCTTTCTTTACCAGATAAAAATACACTGTGGCACAATAACTTAGTGTTATAACATCAGCCCTCTTGCATGGGAAAGTTTTTATATAACCAGAAAACATGCATTGAGAATGACAGTGGAATGAAATTTCTTGATAAATGTTTAAATGGTCCATCAGGTAGCTAAATGTATCTGAAGCTTTGATTGTATTTCCAGGAATATGAAACCAAACTTTGGTTATAAACTATTTTTGCAATTTATAAGTCACCACATCAATATATTTAATTTGGATTATTTTACCTCTTCCATGATGAGGTGTGGAATGCAGAACTTTTACTAATAAAAGCTTTAAAGACTCAGGAAGGACAAGGAGGCTATCCTGGTTCTCTGTGAGTCCATGCTTAACATCAGACTTATGTCCTCTTGAATATCACCTAATTTCTCCAAATTAGGTGCTTAGCACTGATAACTCATGGGTTATCAGAGGTAACTTGACTTAGACCATAGATTTCATTCATATTGTGTATCTCAACAATTTCAGTATTGGCTGATTTAGCATGAAAATGTGGCAAACTATTTCTTGGCATTCAATTAATTTTTGTTCTACTTGAGTTAGCAGTTTTATAACCCAGTCAGTCTTTTCATTAAAGTTCCAGGAATTCTTATGCAGTTCAAATGATATGATTATAAAGTTATTAGAAACTTGTATTTAAGAGTGATTTTCAGGATCCTCTCCATACTTTCATGAACCTTCTAAAAGACACCATGCTTTTGAAGTTTTCAGAAACTGCACCAGCTTTAAGCAATTAACTGTGGAAATGGCTTTAAATAGTTATAGTTAAAAACATAATCCCAGCACTTTAGGAGGCCAAGTCAGGTGGATCACCGGAGGTCAGCAGTTCCAGAACAGCCTGGCCAATATAGCAAAACCCTGTCTTTACAGGCATGGTGGTGGGCACCTGTAATCCCAGCTACTTGAGGGGTTGAAACAGAATCACTTAAACCTGGGAGGTAGAAATTGCAGTGAGCTGAGATCACCCCACTGCACTCCAGCCAGGTCAACAGAGCCAGACTCCACCTCAAAAAAAAAAAAAAATAAAATAAATAGTTATAGTTAAAAAACACTATAAATAGGAAATTTTAACACTTAAACTAGGAAATTTGGTTATTTCTGTGGTCTACAGTAACATAATAACCATAATTATGCTTGACAGCATATACTCATACATATTAGAATTTTAGAAATCTCATAAATTTTAGAACATATATTAACATGATTCACTGAAATATAACCTGAAGATTAAACAATATTTTTAGTTTAACAATGCTTCCTTTGTAACTTAACGTGTCAGATAATCCTGTTGACCTTTGACCTCTCTTTTGGATGTTTCAAGGACCCTCTGTCACATCCCAAAGTTAGAGATCAGAAAAGACCATTTTGAAGCTGATGTTTGCTTTTGAGAAGCCTATCAAATATGTTAAAGGTTTAAAACACTTGATATTATGAAATAGAATTACAGATTACCATAAATCATTCATTTAGCCAAAATGATGACTCAAAAAAGTTTTTAAAGGCAAAAATCTTTGCTCATTGATATGGGGAATATTTAGCTTTCTAAACAATCTGTCTTTTGTCTTTCCTTTCTTTTTTGGTAGTTCATCCAAAAGGCAAATAAAAATCTTTCATTATCTTTTAATATTACAAGAAAATCTTGTTCAAGAGAGAAAGCCAAATTTCACTCTTGCATTAGTCTACTGTTAATGTCAACCCCAATGTTTACTAAACATTATAGACAAATCTATTGAATCTTAATCAGTTTCACCATAAGGTGAGATTCTCATAAGCCTTTTATGGCCCTTTAGAATCTTTGTTAAAGAATAGATTAGCACTTTAAGAAAACCCTGTTATGCTTTTATTTCAATGTTCAATTTATGGAAAAACTAAATAATACGCCCTTAGATTTAGCCAATATATTCACATACAGAATTTCTTTTACAAGATTAATTTTTTATAGCCCTGCCACAACTTGCTTAAACGTTTAGCTTTATCTTATCCAATTTTAAACAATCCTTTAACCCTTTAAACTAGGCAAACATTTACATTCGCATGCTTATAATCTTTTATCAAAAACACATTTCACTCTCATCACATACCTTGCATGTAAATCTATTTTTTTCAGTAGTTTCAATTATATGTTGTAATGGTAATTCTTAGCAACTTTCACCTTTGGTGCCTAAATTTCCTTTCATGAGTCCTTTCACAACTTACATAGACCGTATACGACACGGTCAGGTTTTCTGACATGTCTTAAACATTCCTCTTTTTAAGTAACAAGTCATTTAATTTACGACAATAATTTACCATACAGGATCCTTTCTTTTGTTAAATCTCTTTTCTCTATAACCTTATTTGCATAGCTAGGGGATATGGCTAATTCCACATGTCCCCAGGCCTTAAAATTCAAAGCAGTTTATCACTTTAAAGCATTTAGCAAACCTAGTATTTGACCTGCATAATTTAGGCCAAATGTCTTTATTTTTTTCCAATAATCTTTAAAACTTTTTATTTCCCAAAGATTATTAAAATTACGTGAACTAAAAGGCATTAGATTTTTTCTTTAAAAATATTTGATCTAAGTGCTTATTTTTCTTTCAGCCAATTAATTAGAGCTCTTTTATATAAACATGGCACACATAACACATATATAACTACACAGACAGACAGAAAAAGAGTATTACAGTAGCTGTAAATTTTCATTCACCAATTTGTAAGTTTCTTAATTGGATTACTGGTTTAGGGTTGAGTCCTTGGAAGAATGGGTCCAGGAAAGGGTTTCTGGTGCCTCTGTTTTTCTCAAGGAGTCCCAGGCTCTTTGAGCTTGAATATCCACTTTAAATTAAGCTGACTATTATCCATAGCACTGTTTAATAAAAGTTTAAAAGAAATTTAAAAGTTATTTTAAATTTAAATTTGAAATAACTTTTAAATTTCTTATTACCCAACTTTAGCCAGGCCAAACAGCCAATACTTTTGTGCTTACAGAAAGGAAAATTCAAGACAGTTCATGGAGGATAAGAGACTTAAAAAATGGCAAAGGTCACCCAAATGTCAATCAGAAAGTACTCATTCCCTAAGCTGGGAATTGAACCATGAATTCAGCAGCCATTGTGATGGCAGAGACTGAGAAAGCATTGCCACATGGTTACAAGCTCAAGCCCCCAGGGACATATAAGACAAGATGGAGACCTCATCTATTTTTTTTTCTTTTTTTTCCTTTAGGAACTTCAAGCAAAGTTTATAACTCATCAGTTTGCATCTTGAACAGTGGGCTTAAAGGGTTTTAGGCATGCCTTTTATCCTAAGGTACTCCTCTTTATGGCAGAATAATACAGAAAGACACACAAAGCACACCAGATTCACTACAGTTTAAGACCAGCATTGGAATTCTTTTTCATATTAACTAAAACTTTACAGAGGAGATAAACAGTGATTTTTACTATTCATTTAACCAGTTGACACAGAGAAAAAGAGGCCAGAAATCTGACTTATGAGAAATTCTTACCCTTTGTCAGCATGCTAGGCTTCTGGGTTCCCTTTCCCTGAGGGACCCTAGTGATCAGCTTGCTGCACCAAGCCACTGCAGCCAAGCCACAGCACAAAGGAAAATTATCTTTTTCTGTTCTGGCCAGAGCAAAATACGTGTGACAAAATGTAGACATCGGCCACTCTGCTCAGCCCAATATCAAACTGGCAAGGTTCTTACTTGCTCCCAGATTGGCCCCATCATCTCTAAATCTTTTTTTTTTTTTTAATGGAGTCTCACTCTGTTGCCAGACTGCAGTGTAGTGGCACAATCTTGGCTCACTGCAACCTCCCCCTCCTGGGCTCTCCTGCTTCCACCTCCCAAGTAGCTGAAACTACAGGCATCTGCCACCACACCTGACTAATTTTTTGTGTTTTAGTAGAGATGGGGTTTCACCATGTTGGTCAGGATGGTCTCAATCTCCTGACCTCATAATCCGCCTGCCTCAGCCTCCCTAAGTGCTGGGATTACAGGCATGAGCCACCGTGCCCAGCCCATCTCTAAATATTTTTGAAAGCTTCTGCATATTAATAAGCATCCCTAGATGAGACTAATTTGTGAACCCTCATTTTTAAATGTGCTTTTGTACATTGTTCATTTGGAACATTCCACTGTAAGTTATCTTTAGTAAGATTTTGCCATTTTTGTAAGACTTCATTGCTTCCCAGGCCTAATGTATAAACCAGAAGGAACTCAGTATTCTGGAAATTAAAGATCCTATTTTTACCTAAAATATTGGCTTTACTCTCTGGTTCCCTTTACTAACTTAGCCAATGGATATGGTTTGGCTGTGTCCCCACCCAAATCTCAACTTGAATTGTATCTCCCAGAATCCCCACGTGTTGTTTGGGCCTGCATTTTACTCTAAGGAACTCCTCTTTATGACAGAACAATTACCCATGGGGAGGTAATTGAATCATGGGGGCCTGTCTTTCCCATGCTATTCTCGTGATGGTGAATAAGTCTCAAGAGATCTGATGGGTTCCTGAGTGGTTTCCGCTTTTGCTTCCTCATTTTTCTCTTGCTGCTGCCATGTAAGAAACACATTTCACCTCCCACCATGATTCTGAGGCCTCCCCAGCCATATGGAACTATAAGTCTAATTAACCTCTTTTTGTTCCAAGTTTCAGGTATATCTTTATCAGCAGCATAAAACCGGACAATTACACCAATGATTTTTTTCTGCCTAAGCACACAAGAAAAATTAAACAAAGGGGTAGTACACAAAAATCCCTGTGAATTTCTAAAAGCCGCATATCATAACACCTACAATATTGGATCCCACTTCTGACACCATCTGTTAAAAGAAAAACTTCAGCCAAATTAAAGCTAAAGGAGTTTAATCAAGCAATGAAGGATTCTTGAATTGGGCAGCCCCCAGAATCACAGCAGATTCAAAGAGACTCCAGCACAGCCATGTGGTAGAAGATTTACAGACAAAGGGAAATGACTTACAGAAATGGGAAGCAAGGTACAGAACAGTTGGATTGGTTACAGCTCAGGGCTTGCTGTATTTGAACACAATCTGAACACTCAGCAGTGTGAGTGGTTGAAGCATGGCCGCTGGAATTGGCCAAGACTCAGCTACTGTTAGAGGCACAGACTCCCAAGTTAGGTTTTCAATGTTGTCTACCTATGAAGTTGGGTTGCAGTTCATCCATGAGGACTCATAAATATAGAAGTAGGGAGTCCTTCTTGGGCCATATTTAGTTTTCTTCAACACACCTACAACAAATTAACTTTCCCAAGGCAGCTTCCAGTCTCGCTAGTAAGAGAAACAGTTTCCACGGTGGCTCCTGGCTCAGCGTCCTGTGTACGGTGAGAGGAGCGGCTCTGAGCCCGCCTTGCTGGGGTGGTCTCTCCAGTTGTCCAAAAGCGGCTGCACCACCCTCCGTCGCATTCTGTGCGGAGTGAGCCAGCTCCAGCGCTGCGCAGCGGTAAACCAGTGACACTGGAATTCGTGTGTTTATGCACTCAGCTTTCCCATGCTTCTGGATCAGTTTTTTAAGACTATTTCCAGCGTGGGATGGCGATGGAAGTGTATCTTCTCAGGAATAGGGTTCTTGAGATGTGAGTGCTTAATAAGGCTGCAGTTAACACCACTGCTGTTAATGACCGGCAAGTTGAATTCCTTCTGTTCTGTGAAAGTTGCTAGTACCAAAATAGGTTCACTTATATCAAACCCTAACAAATGGGGTGGGAAGGTCACGACAGGGCACCCTCACACATGAACACCTGTGAGGGGCCTCATCTCAAGACACCCCCACACAGGCCACACGTTCACCCCATCAGGATGCGTAGCATGTTGGTATGACAGATAAGTGGCCCCCACAAGGAGCTCGTGCCAGCTCTGGGACAAGCTCTGCTAACTAGAGATTTCTGTTACAAAGCAGCTTATGTGGAGTTCTCTCTGTCTTTAAAAATCTCCCCTTTGCCCCCGCCCCTGCAGCGTGCCTGTGATCTATCAGAGCATACAATTCCCTGCTATTCCCACTTAAACGTACTTGTTCTGGAGAGCCTGTATCTCTGAATTTCCTTTTAGGTGGACTGTTCAAGGCCCCTAACACTTTAATCCACTTAATCCAAAGAGTACCTCTTGTATCAGGGAAGTCCAGGGGAACAGCCCTCTCTTGTTCCTGGCCTTGCAGTTGCACTGCTGAGTTTCCAAACATGGGATTTCCTGGTTATCTTTTGTTATAAATTCCTGGCTCTCTGCACTGTGAGCACTCTCTGTATGATTTCATACACTATCTGTATGATTTCTGTCCTTTCAAAAGGATGCTTTTTCATGGCCCAGCGTACGGTCAAATTTTGCAAATGTTGTAAGCATACTTCTGTGTTGAAAAGTTTTATGGTTTCCTGTTCCCTGCGGCTATTTCCGATTTTGTCTTTTGTGCCTTGAAGGCGTGTAAGTGTGGCCATCCTGTCATCTGTGTCTGAACATCTGCCCTGAGGTTCCTGCGGGGCTGGCCATGGCTTCTCTGCAGGATTGATTCACTTCGCAAGATGTTCGGTGTCACTGAGACACTGGAAAGTTGGCAGCATCTTGAGATATGATCAGTCCGGGGCCACCTTAAGCTCATTTCACAACTCGAGGGTTTTTGGTCACCGTGACGTTAAGCTAATTTGGTGACTCGGGGAGGTCTCAGGCACCGTGACGTTAAGCTAATTTGGTGACTCGGG
>NW_016108018.1:339429-343508 GCF_001604975.1 Cebus imitator
TAATTTGGTGACTCGGGGAGGTTTCAGGCACCGTGACGTTAAGCTAATTTGGTGACTCGGGATGTCTCAGGCACTGTGACGTTAAGCTAATTTGGCGACTCGGGGAGGTTTCAGGCACTGTGACGTTAAGCTAATTTCGCGACTCAGGGAACTTTCAGGCACTGTGATCTTAAGCTAATTTTGCAACGTGACGTTAAGCTAATTTCACGACTCGAGGGCTTTTAGGCACTGTGACGTTAAGCTAATTTTGGAACTGTTTTAACCTAGGCTGCAGGATTCTTCCCTGACTTGTCCCCTGATCTGCTATAACCTAGCAGTTGTTGGAGGATGGGTTATTTCTGATCCATCTTTTCCTGAGGGTGAAGACTTTGGCTCCTATTAAGACTGCCCATCTGCCCCGTCCCCTACAGAGACCCCACTGCTGAGACCCTGAGTGCCTTCAGGAGAAGCCTTCTGAGTACTGGTGTGGGGAGTCTGGCAGATTTCTTTAACCACAGCCTGAAAATTCCTGACTCCTGGGTGGGCTCTTCAGTACACAGGCATTGGCCTCCAGGACGCTGGCTGTGTTTGGTGAAGCAGGCCATGCTGCTGTTCCTGGTGGTGGTGACTCCCAGCCTTCTTAGTTCAGTTCTCAAGTGATTTGCACTACACAGAAGGTACTGGAGACACAGTTATCTTTTCTGGAAATCAATGTTCGTGACCATGTGCCCCCCAAAGGTGCAGTACGTTCGAAGTGGTTGGAGATTTGTTTGTAAACCACACTCTTCTGCAGAACGAGAACGAAGTTGCTCTTGGTTTTGAAGACACTGCCTTTTGTGGGAAGGTAGAAGAACAGAAACATCAAAGCTTGGATTTAGAGTTAAGGACAGGAAAATAATTATGAATATTAAAGACTGAGTTAATACGTATCACACGACAAACACTTTGCATATTACATGTAACATAATAAGCTATTCTATGGGACAGACTTCACATTTCAGGACATCACTTGGTAACATTTCAAGGCATTTCTAATAAATACAATGTTAAAGTTAATATTGGGCCAAAATTTGATTAAGGTGGGAGATGAACACCCAGGTATTGTCTGGATAATCAAAGCCAAAACTAGGCTTTGGTATTTATTTTCTGTAGAATATAAGTAGAAACTATATAATATTAAACATCCAAACCTAGCCCAATGTAAAACACAGTTCTCCACTTAATACAAAATTCACAGAGTGCACTGTGGTGCCACAGCTTGGATCCCGGAGCAGAAGTGCAGGGTGGATGTCAGCTCGGCACTCAGCTCCAGACTCCAGACTGTGCAGCTCCCACTCCCATGCACAGTTCTTCCCTGTGTACAAACCTTGTCAGGGTTTCGCTCTAGTCCTCAGTACAAACGCCACGGAGCTGCTGCTTAACTGCTTGTCTGGTCTGATCTTAAGAAGCAGAATTTGATTTGAGCCCTGTGGTGCCCTGAGACCCAGACCATGTCGTTGGGTGTGATCTTCCTGGGTCTTTAGCAACGTGGCTGATGTTTGCAGATCCTCTGCCACGGGCCCTGCTGTCAGTCCAGCCCAAGAGCAAACATGAGTCAAGTGGTCAGTACGTTGCAGGTAACCATAGGCCAGCCGTGGTGGCAGCCATGGGTGACAGCTGTGGGTGAACAGCTGGGACTCCTTCCCTGTGGGTGGCAGCCGTGGGTGGCAGCTATGGGTAGAAAGCTGTGGGTGGCAGCCGTGGGTAGCAGCTGTGGGTAGCAGCCATGGGTGGCAGCCGTGGGTGGCAGCCGTGGGTGGCAGGCGTGGGTAGCAGCTGTGGGTAGCAGCTGGGACTCCTTCCCTGAGCTCACTTTATTCAACCAGGAGCATCAAAAACAGTGTGTGCATCCAAACCACTGTGAATCCCCACACTGTAAAAACGAAAACTTTAAGCATCACCTATATTGTCCACTTTGCCCTCAATGCTTTATCCATGCGAGAGTGAGCAGATGTAGGGCACAGCCCCACTCCTCCAACCACCAACCAATGGCAGCATCGAGCACAGTCGGCTTCTCAGACGCAGGACGAAAGAATATGGGAGACAGGGCCACGCAGGGTCAGTCTCACCAACTGCCCGAAAACTCGCAGAGGCCCAGCTGAGGAACCAGCCAGTAGCATCGACACCACTGCTTCCCATCAGCATAACTAGGGGTATTTACTGAGCACCTACTGCATGTTAGGCTTTTTCTAGTTATTTTTGACCAATGACAATATCAGTAAAGGAAATTGATTATTTTAATAGAATCCCTTTGAATGTAACATTTAGATTGTACAGGCTAAGAAATCTTAACTAAGCCTTATGTCTTAAAGTGCTGGCTGTATTTCTAGGTAGGAATTCTTACGTCTATATTCTACAGTATACGCAAGTTTTCTAAAAAGTAATACTTGCAAACAATTATGGATTAAAATAATTTTTTCTTTTCAAACACCCAGGCAACTTTAAAATTTTCAGTAAGTCAACAGTTTTAGCAGTCTATAAAGTCTTCTGCCAAATTTTGAAGATCATTAGAGCTAGCTGAGTACAGAGCACCTCAGCCACCTCAAGCGTGGCAGGGGAGGAAATAAATAAAAATATTTTGGTTTCACTCACATGTTATTACTTCCAGATCTGATTCTTTCTCTCAGACTGGCAGCCATTAAATCTCACTAATATTCAGAGCAAATTTCACATGAAATGCCCTATATCTCTTCCTCACATAGGCACAGCTGGACAGTGAGTTCCCATCCATGGATTCTGCATTGCAGTCTAATGTGATGAGCACTGTCATGGGATGGAGGCCAGAGTTCCGACGTGAAAATGACACTGCTGTAAACCCTCTGATCCTGTCACCTCCAACACTGTGCGTGTGGCCTCAACAGAGATGAAATGACCAACAGCTATCCTCGCATTACGTTCACTTTGTTAGTCTCAGGAAAAACCCATCCCAACCAGATTAAAGCAATGAGAGAGGATGGCTTAAAATAGCTAAGCCTTTGCATAACTAATCCTCAAGTCAACGAAAAAGATTAGTGAAGATCTACCGCCCGACCTTCAAACAAACATTTTGGAGTTGTCCAAACCGTACAAATTATTGAGCCCCGCAGCCGGTTCCTGGCTCAGCCCCAGCCCACAGCAGCCTGCCTCCTCTTTCCTTTGGACAGCACAGATGCTGCTGTGTCCTTTGCCAAGGACTTCCTGGCAGGTGCAGTGGCCGCAGCCGCCTCCAAGACGGCAGTAGCACCCATCAAGTGGGTCAAGCTGCTGCTGCGGGTGCAGCATGCCAGCAAGCAAGCAGATCACTGCAGATCAGCAATTGAGGGCATTCTGAACAGCGTGGTCCATATTCCCAAGGAGCAGGGAGTCCTGTCCTGGCACAGTAACCTGACCAATGTCATCAGATACTTCCTCACCCAGGCTCTTAACTTCGCCTTCAGATATAAACACAAGCATGTCTTCCTGGGTGATGTAAACAAGAGGACCCAATTTTGCACTACTTTGCAGGGAGTCTGGCATCAGGTGGTGCCACTGGGGCCACATCCTTGTGTTATGTGACCCTCTTGATTTTGTCCGTACCCACCTAGCAGCCGATGTGTGTAAAGCTGGAGCTGAAAGAGAATTCCCAGCCCTCAGAGACTGCCTGGTTAACAGCTACAGATCTGGTGGGATTAAGGGTGTGTGCCAAGGCTCTGTTGTGTCTGTGCAGGGCATTACCATCTACCAAGCTGCCTACTTGGGTATCTATGACACTGCAGAGGGAATACTTCTGGATCCCTAGAACACTCACACTGTCATCTCATGTGACCGCACCATCACTGCCATTGCTGGGTTGACTCCTATCCATCTGACACCATTCACCGCCACATGATGATGCAGTCAGGGCGCAAAGGAACTGACATAATGTACATGGGCATGCATGACTGCTGGAGGAAGACTGCTGACATCATGTACACGGGCACTTGGGAATACTGGGGGAGGACTGCTAACATGTACACGGGCATGCTTGACGGCTGGAGGAAGACTCTGACATCATGTACAGGGGCACACATGACTGCTGGAGGAAGACTCTGACATCATGTACA
>NW_016108018.1:344328-353529 GCF_001604975.1 Cebus imitator
AAAAAAAAAAAAAAAAAGAAAATGGGAAGCAATAATATTTGTCTGACCAATTTTCTTTAAAGCCATTTCCATGATGATGATGATGATGATGAGACTCAATTATATATTTGATTTCAGTCACTCCTGATAAATAACAAATTTGGAGAAATAAAAATATCTTTGAATATTTTCAAAGGAGGAGAAAGGAGAGATAAGGAAGGCAGAAAGAAAGGCGGTAATTAAGAAAGAAAGAACTGGGGAGAGGGAGGGGTTGGCGGAAGGGAGGAGAAGAGAGAGGTCGGGGAGAGGACGACAGCCAGGAGCAGAGTTAGTCGGAGAATTTATCGGACCTTAGGCGTGATTATCTCCTGCCTCTGTAGCTGAGGAGTGGGCATCAAAATGGCAACACTAAACCATCCAAGATCTCCTGAGAAAAACTCCCCAGTGGAGCAGAAGATCCCATTCTTCACTATTATCAAATGCGTTGTTTGAGAACGCCCCAGACTGTCTTCTAACGCCCTTTCTTCCCCCGCTCCCCCCTTCCCTGGACGCCATGACAACTGTCACGTGCCCCTGCAAACAAAGCTTCTCCAGGGCTGCACAGGCCCCAGCTGCTCCTCTCTGGAAGGAGCAGGAGGGCTTTGTTGCTGAGATGCACGGAGCCCCCCGGCTGACCTTTCCCTGTGCCAGTGAGTACCTGTGGCGTACACGGGAGAAGGCCTATGAGGACCACAGGAGGAAGGTAGGAAAGTCCCCAGGCCAGCCCCGACAGCTCAGCGGGCACCCGGCAGTGCCCACAAAATGCCCATGCTTTCCTTGGAGACCTGAAGGTGATTTTCTTTCTGGAGATAGCATGGTTGAAATGGCATTCCCAACAAGATTCATCATCTGTGTTGCCATACAATAAAAATCTCATTAAACAGATGAAGGCTTTCATGTGCCACGTTTTAGGGTCATCCTGCTTCTAATCATGGCATATATTTATGAAGTACTTAATTTTTCCCAAGCGACTTGAAAGCATCATCTTAAGACAAAAACACTAGAGGCATCCTTTACTTTACTTTCTTTCTTTCTTTTTTTTTTTTTTTTTTTGAGAGGAAGTCTCTCTGTGCCACCCAGGCTGGAGTGCAGTGGCACAATCTCAGCTCACTGCAGCCTCTGCCTCCCAGGTTCCCACAGGGGTGGGGCTCATTTAGCAAGACAGACCCTGGTGCTACAGGCCCCACTGAGTGAGGAGAAGGCAGCTCCAGCAGAAGGGTGCGGAGCAGCAGGGGCTGGAAGCAGCTCCATGGCGGGGCCCCTCTGACACTCCACAGGTCTCCAACAGGCACTAAAACTTGCATGAAAACAAAGCCTCTCCCAAATTAAGAGTAGAGAGAGTCTGTGCTTTGAATAACTTAGTTTCTTATTGCTTGGCTGAGAATCTCTGAAACTATAAAGACCTTGATAGAATAAGAGGAGAAAAAAAAAGATCTGTGGGAGAGCAATGCACCCCAGTCCCCTGATGACTGCCCTCCTGGAATAGGGGTCTCGTCCCCAGCGCAGCCTTCGCCCTCAGGGTCTGAGTGGCTCCTGCCCCCACCGCTCCCCAGCACACCTGCCCCTATAGCCAGGCTGGCCGTGCCCACGAAGTCACCTCCAGTCTTGCACTGGCTGCCACCTCCTGAAACACCTGTTTCCCCTTCCCTGTGCCAGCTGGGCTTCTCCTTGGATGAGCTTGTTAGTAGACAGGTGCTGCTGAGGAAAGAATCCGTGAGTTTCAGGATATATCAATTAAAACATCTGTCTTCGTCCATTTCTGCTACTAAAACAAGAAAACACAGATTGTCATTTATAAACAGCAGAATTTGCTTCTTACAATTCAGAAGGCTGGAAACCCAGGGCTGAGGCACCAGCAGGTTTGGCGTGTGATGAAGTCACTCTCTGCTTCCAAGACGGCGCCTTGCTGCTGCATCTTCACCTGGCGAAAGGGGCAAGAGGGGTGAATGGCTGTGTCCTTGCATGGCATGAGAGAAGGAAGCCCCAGGCAGCTCTCTGAAGCCTCTCTTATTCATGTATTCACAGGAGCAGAGCCCTCATGACTTAGCCGCTTCCCTAAAGGCCCTACCTCTTATTACCACCACAGTGGGAATTAAGTTTTAACACAAATTATGGAGGGACGTGAACATTTGAGGCATAGCAACCTTCAAAACTGAAAAGCAGGCTGAGCACAGTGGCTCATGCCTGTAATCCCAGCACTTTGGGAGGCCAAGGCGGGAGGATTTCTTGAGCCCAGCAGTTTGAGACTAGCCCTGACAACACAGTGAGGCCTTGTCTCTACAAGAAAATTAAAGTTAGCTGGGCATGGTGGTATACACATGGAGTCCCAGCTACGTGGGAGGCTGAGGCGGGAGGATCACTTGAGCCCAGGAGTTTGAGGCTGCAGTGAGCCACAATCACTCCACTGAATTCCAGTCTGGGCAACAAAATGAGATCTTATCTTAGAAAAACCAACCACAGCCAAACAAGAAACAAACTAAAAAGCAAAGAGAACGAAGTCTGAATAAAAACAGAAAAGAATATCCGAGAACTGTGGGACAGTTACAAAGGTGTAGCACACTTGTAATAAGGATACCAGGAGGAGAAAGAGACAAAGGAACAGAAATGTTTGAAACCACAGTGAATGAGAATTTCCACCATGTTAATGTCAGACACCAAGCCACAGATGCAAGAAGTTCAGAGAATGCCAAAAATGATAAATACCCAAAAAATGACACCTAGGTATATCATGTTCAGACTTTAGAAAGTCAAAGATACAGAAAACCTCCTGAAAGAAGCCGGAGGAACAAGACTCCAAGAGAGGGCCGAAGATGAGGTGACATGTGCGCCTCCTCCAGCCGGGTGAGCAGGAAAAAGCAGAGGGAGACGTGTGAAGTGCCCAGAGGAAGGGAAGCAAGACCCTAGAGTTCTGCACCCTGAGAAATTATTCATCAGAAGTGAAGAAGAAAGAAAGTCTTTCTCAAACAAAAATTGAGGAAATGTGTCAGTTGACCTGACTTGGAAGAAATAGCAGAAGAAATTTTTCAGATAGAACAAAAATGGTGTAGGTCAGTAACAAATCTACATAGAGAAAGGAAACCATCAGAGCGGGAATAAGCAACAGTGAAATAAAGACTCTTACTTTTATTATTCTTAGTTGACCCAACAGAAAAACGTTTGTTCAAAACCATAATAACAGATGGTATTAGATTGCATGTACTTTCATGTGACTCTCTACCTGTGATATAGGTATATATGCTTATAGATCAACATAAGTGAAATGAATAAGCAGCCACTGCCATTGCACCAGCTGTGGCGGGGGCGGGTATGGGAGGTGGGGGCAGCTGCAGGAGTGGCAGTAGCGGGGTGGGACCCCTGTGCCCCACATCCCCCAGGTAGCCACTGCTGCCCCGACCGTTGTACAGCCAGGCAGGACCCGCTCCCAGGCCCAGAGCCTCCACCACTGTGGACCCTGGCCCAGCATGGCTGCTCTTGCCCACCACTGCTGCAGGGAGGGCACAGGACAGAGGTGGGCAGTACCCAGAGCTCACCTCTGGGAGTCCCCAGAACCTGTCACCCTAAGGGCCGCTGTGATGGACCCAGGCCGCGCCGCCTGCTGGTGGGAGAGCAGTGCAGCCGGACACACAGAAGTGGGCAGAGAGGGGCCCAGTGAGGAGCTGGAACCCCCAACCCAGGCTGTAAGGAGGTGCAGTCAGGACTGCACACTCCACGGAGCCTGTGGGAGCCAGGGATGAACAGGAGCCCCACCCCTTCCGAGTGGGCAGGGCAGGAGCTCCTTGGGTGCAGCTGCAGCCACGTGGCAGTCACTACGGACTCAGTCTTGTGTATGGCTCTGCACTCTCAGGGGCCCAGGAAGGCCCTGTCTCCCCACAGGTTCAGAAGTGCCTGCTCCCACTGCCTGGCTTCTGCCACTGTTGGTGCCAGCTCCAATCTTGGAGCAAAGCTGGGGCTGAGCCAGGGCACTGTCACAGCCCAGTGCCCTGGGTGTGCCCACACTTAGGGCAGAACTGACATGCCAGCCCCTTGCCACCTTGGCCCCTCCAGACTCTGGGCACTGGCAAGTGCAGGAGGGAGGCTGAGGGGCACAGTGAACAGTGTGGTGCTGGCCTGCTGTGCCTCTTGGGTGCCATGAACAGCGACAGGAGGCAGATGGGCTCCTGTGCAGAAGGGGGCAGGTCCCTAGTGAAGCCTGACCTTCAACCTGCGGAGGGCCTGAAGCCTGGCGGCCCAGCTGCCAGTCCTGCAAACCAGAGGGGGAACCTGTGGTGCTTTTCCCTGGGCCTGCCCACAGCCACCCGTGGACCAGTCAGCAAGCACTTCCTCTGCTCTGAGGTCCATAAAAACCGTGGACTCAGCCAGACTCCAGCAGAGGATGGAGATATGATGGGGAGAATATGGGCCATCCAACTGCAGTTTAAGATGCACATTTTTACCAACACTCGATTCATGTTTATTAGGTATTTTCTAGGAAAATACAAGCTTTCTCCCAAGTTCTTCTCTTTTTCTGAACCCTCACTGGAGTCACCTTAGCATTCATGTTTCTAGTATGCACCTCAAAACTTTTCCTTGTCTACCCATTGCCCAGTTCCAAAGCCGCTTCCACGTGTTTAGGTATTTGTTACAGCAGTACCCACTTCTTGGATCCAAAATCCATCTCAGTCTGCCTAGGCTGCTACAACAAACATCAGCCTCAGTGGCTTAAACAATGGAAATTCGTGCTACCACAGCTCTGGAGGCTGTGAAACCCACAGTAGGGCTCTGGCAGAATGAGGTTCCTGGGGAGGCTCCCTTCCTTCCTTGCAGGTGGCTGCCCTTCTTGCTGTGTCCGCAATGGCAGAAAGGTAGTGTTCTCCCTCTCCTCCCATAAGGCCACAGTCCTTCGGGATTAGAGCTCCTTCCGTAGGACTTCATTTAACCTTAATTACCTCTGAACAACCCTATCTCCAGATATAGTCACATTGGGGTTAGAGCTTCAACATGAGTTTGGACAGAACAAAATTCAGTCTATACAACACATACTCTATAGAAAGATAAATTTTTTATAATTAAATTTTCAATTCATTTAAAATTTAACTCCACACATACTAGAAGAAAAGATAGGCAAATTATTCTGTAACTTGGGATTAGGGGAAATTTTACTAGCCATAACTCAAAACCCAGAATCAACGAGGGTTAAATGTGACTAAATTAAAAAGACATACTGCATGGCTCAGAAAACAGGCTAAGTAGAAACAAAAACAAACGTATACACATATATTTAACATACATATACATATATAAGTGCTTATATGGATGTATATACTTTATACATACATACGTACAAACACATATATATGTTGTTTTTGGAAAAATAATTGCAATCTGTGTCAGAAAGGGTTATTATCCATATATATATGGATTTCTGAAAGTAAGGGTAATATGTAAATGTGTGTCATAAAGGGTTCTTATCCTTATATATAAAAGGAACTTCTAAAAGTAGGAAGAAAAATGCAAACCACCCCATGTAAAAATGGGCACGTGGTATCACCAAAGTTCACAGAGAAAACATTGCAAATAGCTCTTTAAAAAAATAAAGACAAAATCCTGGGCTCAAGCAATCATCCCACCTCAGCCTCCCAAAGTGCTGGGGTTACAGGCATGAACCACTGCACCCAGCCAACAAATAGCTCTTAACTTAGAAAAAGATTATCAGCTTCCGTATTTTAGAGAAATTCAAATTAAACTCACACTCTAATACCTCTTCTGAACTATTAGATTGGCAAAAATCCAAAATGTTGTTGGCAGGGTTCTGTGGAAAGGGGCATGACCATCAAATGCTGATGGGTGGGCAACGGGCCCAGACCTACGGGGGAATTGAGCATAATCTAATACAATTACATACACATCTGGCCTTTCACGCTGCAGTCCCAATTTCAAAGATATACTGGCAAAGATACAAAACAATATTGTAAAATATTTTAATTGCAGCATTTTTTGTAATAGCAAAATGGGAACCAACCCATATGTCCATCAGGGAGCTGGGTAAATAAATTAGGGTGCTTTTAACACAATAAAGTATGATGCTTTAAAAAGGAATGAGAAACATCTCTATATACTACTATAATGTTATTTCTAGGATGTTCTGTTTAATGAAAAAAGCAAGGTGGAGAAAAATGTGTTTATCTAAAAAGGGGATGAAATGTATATCTATATACACAAGCACATATATGTAATAAATATGTGTACACATAAACACATATTCTATGTTCTTACATTTTGAGGAATGTAAAGAGTAACGATAAAATCAGAAGAATGTCAATGGAACAGGGAGAAGATGAGCGTATAGAACTTAGACGTCTTGGAAAAAGTTGTTTGGCACACTTGGCTCTGGTGCCACGTGAATGTTTTACATACTACAAAACAAAATTAAATTTAAAAAGCATCTCTAACTATTGGAAATAAAATGAACCTAAGTGCAGATGTAAGTGATGCCATAGCCATACTGGGAGGAGCTAGCCCTTCCAGCTGCCTTTGAAACTCAGTAATGTGGGTATTCACGGTGAGATCCTCTAGTCACAAAACAGTGTCGGAAAATTAAGCTATTTTCAGTAATCACGTTAATGGTGGCATGTCAGTATTATTTCTAATCTTTTTTTTTTTTTTTTTTTTTGAGATAAGGTCTCACTCTGCGGCCCCAGCCGGAGTGCAGTGGCGTGACCACGGCTCCCTGCAGCCTCCATCTCCAAGCCTCCAGCGATGCCCCCACCTCAGCTTCCCAAGCAGTTGGGACCACAGGCATATGCCGCCATGACTGGTTAATTTTTTTTAATTTTTTGCAGAGACCGAGGTCTCACTGTGTTCCCCAGGCTGGTCTCAAACTCCTGGGCTCAAGCGAAGCTCCCGACTCAGCCTCCCAAAGTGCAAGGATGACAGGCTGAGCCACCATGCCCAGCCCAGATTGCTGTGTTCACAGTGGAAAAATCAAATGAGTAATTCTGTTGGTGTCATTAAGAACTGGGAATTTCCACTTGGGAAGAGTGAAATGCAGAAGCAAGAGCAATGAGGCTAAGAGGAAGGCAGGCCTGAACTAGAATTGGAAGGAGCATGGGCTCTCTCCACTGCAAAGGGCTGGAAACAACAGCAGCCTCCTAATTACCGTGACTGATACTCAAAGGCCATTTCTCACCAAGAGAACCAGAGCACAGTGGTAGAAATGGCTGATCCCAAGTTGAGATAGGATATATGCAAAATAAGCCGGCATTACCTTGTCACTCTAGAAGCCAAGGAGCCCGTTGAGTCTGCTAGGTTGTGTGGAAAGGTCCCAGGAGCCACTGGAGAAGGTTCTCACCGGACAAAGATGGACAAGTTGAGCACCAATAAGGAAGTTATTTATTTATTCTTGAGACAGAGTCTCACTCTGTCGCCCAGACTGGAGTGCAATGGTGTGATCTCACCTCCGCGGTTTGAGCGATTCTCCCACCTTAGCCTCTCAAGTAGATGGGATTACAGTTTCATGCCATCATGCCCAGCTAATTTTTGTATTTTTGTAGAGATGAAGTTTCACCATGTTGGCCAGGCTGGTCTTGAACTCCTGACCTCAGGTTATCCACCTGCCTTGGCCTCCCAAAGTGCTGGGATTACAGATGTGAGCCACAGTGCCTTGCCAAAGTTAATGAAATAGATTGAAACATGCCAAATATATTTTAACATTATACTTCCTAATGTCTTTAAAAAAAAACTTCACTAGTCATCTTTGGAAGGTACTAAGAACCAACTTACTATTTTGAAAATTGGCAAATAGAGAAAACCTAGTAATTTTCCTGCCAATGCAAAGCTTTTCTTTATAGAAGTATTCCAGCCTATAAATATAGATTGAATGATGGAATTAGAATATTTTCATTTTTCAAACCATAATCGGGTAATGAATCAAGGATCATTCACTGCTGCTAACGTCACGAGGTAGAGACAAGCAGAAATTTGTACCTTCCAATAAAATGTCACTATATCACCTATGGTTTATCAAGGGAAAAAAATGAACCTGAATTTCTAACTGCCAATATACAGAAAATGTCAGGCATGTGATCAGCAAAATCCAAACTCCGAAACTCTACAGGACCAATTATCTGGATTTCTCATAGCAAATTCCAGGGAGATAAACAGGGAAATTATACAGCAGACGTAAAAGATTTGCCGAACAGTGACAATATGGGCCTTTTTATGTGAGTCCTGAGTCAAACGAGGAAGGGAGGAGGGAGAAAGGGAGAGTGGGTCTCCGTTTTTTAATGCTAACAAGCACTCTGCTGGGAGCACTCATTCCCCCTAAGAGCAAACATTCATTGATGATTCTGCCAAAACCAGTCTCTACAATGATGATTACAAAATGGTGATTTTTCGACCGCACCACTGCCTCTACGTTTACCAACTGGCATTTTGCTGTAAGGAAGCACTCCTTCCCTCTTGTACCTAATGTTTAAATTAAACAAGAAGCAACATCAGATAACATCAAGGGGTTCAAAAGGCTTTGTTCAACAAGTTCTGCCATCAGGCAAGCTAGTGTGACATTTTTAATAACAGTCATGGATCTCAAATCTTTATGCAGAGCTTGAAGGAACTGGCTTCTAGAAAACTCTGTGTAGGCATCTCAGATTAAACATGTTTAACTCAGAATTCACCGTCCATACCGCAAACCCACTCACCACCAACCCACTCTGTCTTAGTGTCACCACATATGAAAACTGGAAGCAGAGGGCATTCTTCATTTCTTTTTCTCCCTTCACACCCCCCCCACCCCGCCGACACATGCACACTGCACCTGGGCGCGGCTCCTGCCAGCTCCCCCAGCCAGTGGCCCCACAGACCTAAGCATGCTGCAGGCCCAGGCCTCCTCCCTGGATGACAACAGGAGCCTTGGCACTGGCCTCCCCACCTTCTTTCAGGCTTCTCTTCCTTCACACATAGTGACAGAAGAGGTTGCAAAAAGTGACCATGTGACCATGTCACTCCTCTGCCTCTGTTCTCAATGCTTCCCTGTCCTTTGGGGGCCAAGTTGCAGTTCCTAAGTGTGCTCTGTGCAGCTCACCATCCAGCCCTTTCTCCACCTCCTGACGTCCCATTGCATCTTCTCCGTCTGCTATGCTGTCACCACCCTGCCCATGGGTTCTGTCCCCATGCCGGCCATCCCGTGGGTTCCGTCCCCAGGCTGGC
>NW_016108018.1:353869-412283 GCF_001604975.1 Cebus imitator
GTTCCGTCCCCAGGCCGGCCATCCCGTGAGTTCTGTCCCCAGGCTGGCAATCACATGGGTTCTGTCCCAGGCCGGCCATCTGGTGAGCTCTGTCCCCAGATCAGCCATCCTTCTCCACGTGCTCGGGGTCTCTCCCTCTGCTGGGCAGTTTTCCAGCACTGTCGCCTTCAGGTTATCCATGAGTAGGTTCCATAGTTATCAGTCTGTAAAGGAACATTCCAGAATGTGCAGGGATTTTTATTGCAGGCAGTGATGCATACAGGTCTCACACATTTAACCTGTCGCATTTTAAAATATAAATGCTTCCCTTATTTGTAAATTTCCCAATTGGGAACTTTAGAGATGGTTGTACAGCTAACTCGTGCGTAAGATGCTTATCCTGAAGTGCTGGTGGAGAGCTTGGAGATGAAAGTGAGGCGGATGCAGGGACATAACTCACTGCATAAAAGGCCTCTTGGCAATAGAGTGCAGGCTGCAAATGTCATCAGGTGGTTGGCATTTAATGAATTCCCACCCTGCGCCCACTTAATTCTCTCTTTTAAAAGGTCAATGGAGGCTCACTTCTGAGGGTGCCTGGCTCCCTCCAGGAGATACCCAGATTCCGAATCAAAGCACAGGCCTCCTTCAGAACTTCATGCCATGGGCTGACATGGAATCCCTGGTGCCACGAAAGGCCCCAGAGCAGCAGGGTCTGAGCTCACGCTCTGCAACACCGTGCCCAGCTAACACTGCCTCCTCACGCCCCAGGTCCAGAGCGCCCAGCCGCTGGTAGACACCCGTGCCCCGCTGACGTTCCACCACCTCCAGCTGAAGCTCAAGAGGCTGAAGGTACACTTTCATTTCTACCTTTCTTAACATAATAGCTGACTAGAAAATGCCAGCTTAAAAGCCCAGGAGAATAGAAAAGGCAGGTTTAGTTAGGAATAAACTCACCAAAGGCAAAACGCAGTCTAGGTGATGAATTCGCCCATATGTCCCTGAGGGAGCTGTTTGGTAATTGCAGGAGAAATCTTCCCCTGTCGCCATGCTGACAGTACACCAAGAAGCGTGTGACACACGGCTCCATCAATTTGGACATTTGCCAAGTCTAAGGACATGCCCATGGCATGTCCCCAGGAGGTCCTTGAGAACGTGGTCTCAAGGTGTTCAAGATACAGCTTGGTTTTGTGCATTTCAGGGAGACTTGACACATCCATCAATACGTGTAAGGTGTACACATACGTGGATTGGTTTGGTCCAGAAAGGCAGGGCAGCTTGGAGTGGGGGCAGGGGTACTTTCAGGTCACAGGTGGATTCAAAGATTTCCTGACTGCCAATTGGTTGAAAGAATTTATCTAAAGACCCTGAATCAATAGAAGGGAGTGTCTGGGTCAAGACAAGGGGTTGTGGAGACCGAGGTTCTTATCCTGCAGGCAAAGCCTCCAGGTAGCGGGCTTCAGGGGAAATAAATTGTAAATGTTTCTCATCAGACTTTAGAAGGTGCCAGACTCTTAGTAAATTCTCTCCTGGATCATGAAGAAGACCTGGAAAGGGAAGGAGATTCTCTACAGAATGTAGATTTTTCACAAGAGACAGCTTTGCAGGGCCCTTCCAAAATAAGTCAAAAAAATATTTTGGGGGATAAAATACTTGCAATGCTTTTAAGGCCTGCTATCTATCACGTTGGTATCTTAGTGCTACAGAGAGACCTTTCGTCAGTCTTAAGGTCTCTATTTTAACCGTAATGCTGGTCAGCTGTGCCTGAATCCCACCGGAATGAGGGCACAATGAGGCATGTCCAACCCCACTTCCCATCATGGCCTGAACTGGTTTGTTGGTTTAACTTAGGAATGCCCTTGGCCAAGGGGAGGGGTCCGTTTAGTCGGCTGGGGGTTGTGGAGGGGTTTAGAACTTTATTTGTGGTTTACATAATGCATCATGTCTTAGGGGGAAGGGGAGTGGTTCACAGTAACAACGTATTCAGTGCTGTTCCAGGTAACTAGCATCATTCCTTCACTGTGAACCATTTCTTAACCACCTCAGAACGCTGGGTTGTTTGTTTGTTTTTGAGATAGAATCACTCTGTCGCCCAGGCTAGAGTGCGATGACACAATGTCAGCTCACTGCAGCCTCAGCTCCCAGGTCAAGTGATTTTCCTGCCTCAGCCTCCCAAGTAGCTGAGATTACAGGCATGCTCAACACGACTGGCTAGGTTTTGTATTTTTAGTAGTGATGGAGTTTCGCCATGTTGGCCAGGCTGGATTCGAACTCCTGACCTAGGTGGTCTGCCTGCCTCTCCTGCCCAAAGTGCTGGGATTACAGGCATTGTTTATCTCTTGAAGTTTAGGTCATTTGATGAGTGAGAATTGCATGGTTATCTCAAAGTATTGCCTCCAGGACAAAATGCTGTGGGCTTTCTATGTGCCTGTTAAGCAAGGTTTGTTGTAAATGAGCTGAACTGAAGCCCAGTAACCAGTCTTGAGCTTATCTGCTTATCTGCAGATCGAGGCCTTAGATGCCTAAACTGAGAGGCAGATTCTTTTCCTCTGGGCTCAAATGTTCTCTTCTTATAATGGAATAAAATATCTCTATCTTTATTAAGCGGGGATGATACACGCAGGGACACACTGTCACACTTTAGAGGGGACTGTACACGCAGGGACGCACCATCACGCCTCAGAGGGGACCGTACATGCAGGGTGGCACTGTCATGCCTCAGCGGGGACTGTGCCCACTAGGAGACACCGTCATGCCTCAGCGGGGACCATACACACAGGGAGTTACCACCACGCCTCAGCGGGGACCGTACATGCAGGGAGGAACCATCACGCCTCAGCAGGGACTGTGTGCACAGGGACACACAGTGTGTCCTGTGCAAACGGTTCACATTGAGGCATGACGGTGCGTCCCTGTGTGTACAGTCCCCGCTGAGGCGTGATGGTGCGTCCCTGCGTGTACGGTCCCCACTGAGGCGTGACGGTGTGTCCCTGCTTGTACGGTCCCCACTGAGGCGTGGGTGTGTCCCTGCGTGTACGGTCCCCACTGAGGCATGACAGTGCCACCCTGCGTGTACGGTCCCCGCTGAGGCGTGGGCATGTCCCTGCGTGTACGGTCCCCTCTGAGGCGTGGGTGTGTCCCTGCGTGTACAGTCCCCTCTGAGGCTTGAGGGTGCGTCCCTGTGTGTACTGTCCCCGCTGAGGCGTGACGGTGTGTCCCTGCGTGTACAGTCCCCTCTGAGGCTTGAGAGTGTGTCCCTGCGTGTACGGTTCCCGCTGAGGCACAACAGCACACTCGCCCATATGAGACGAGGCCGTGTAAAACTTCCAGGGCACTCAAGTCACAGAAACGTGGCATGAGGAAGAGCCTCGACATCGGTGCAGGTGCTCTCCCGCCCCCTCTCTGTCCGCAGCTGGAGGAGGAACGGCTCTCCGTCATCCAGAGGGACAACCGCCTGCTTCTGGAGAAGGTGGCCTCTGTCATGAGGACCAGGAGACAGACTGACGGCAAAAACGACTCCACACACAGGAGGTAAGGGAGGGGCTCCTGCCATCCCACGGGCTCCACACCACACCCCAGTGCCAGGAAGGGGTTGGGGAGGAGCAGAAGAGCTGCCTGTGGATCCCAGTCGAGGCGTTGCTGTCCTCTCCCGAAGAGCCACACCTCCGAGGAGTGCCCTTTTCCTCGGCGGTTTGTGATGCTGCATTTCACTTGAGACTCCTAGGCTGCTTCTGCAACCTACAACTAAAGGGGGGCCCAAAATCATAGCTAGCAGCTGTGAGCTCGCCGTGTGCCAGACACCCCTCTGAACCTGCTAACGCACCTGACTCCAAACCCTCACATGGCCCCGTGTGGCAGGGGCTCTTGTGTCTCTCACAGGAGGGGGGAACAGAGGCGCTGGGAGGCGACCACTTGGCCGAGGTTGCAGCTGGGCGGCGGGGAACGCAGCTGTGCCCCAGCCCTGATCATGCAGTTCTCAAAGGTGTCGGTTTCCAAAAGCAACTAAGGTTTTGGTTTCCCATCAGCAGACCAGTATGTACAGCATCCTTCTGGAAAAAACACTGACGGTCATGTAGCCATCTGGGTCCCAGCCTGGGATGCTGGTGCTGCTCTCACAGCCTCACTTTTTACCCAGAAGTAGAGTTCTGCCCGTTATGAAGATGAAGATCAGCAGGATTTCATACCCTTAAAACCACCTTATAAGCGCTTGACCCTGAGTCCTAAAAGCCCCTCTTATTTAAGGTCAGAAACCTCTGTCCTCCTGCATTTTACACACCCTAGAATAACTTCATAGTTACAACATGGCCCTTTCCCTGTAAGTGCAAGATTTTGATCGTGGTTGTGATACTTCATTCTAATGAAGGGTTTTTTTGTTCCAGAAGTGCTCGGGCCTTTTAAGATCTTTGGCCTGTACCTGTCCCCAAGAAGCTTATAGTGTTTCAGACTTCATAATAAATTAAAATATAATGGATCCTCAGGTACCTTGAGGAGTGTGATATAGGAAGGCTGCAGGCTCCACTGGGAAGGCGCTGCTCCAAGCTCAGGCAGGCCCTGCGTGGTCCTGCATGCTGGGTTCGTTCAAAGTCCCAACCAGAGCAAACCTGCCTCAGAGATGGTTCACTGTGGGCTCCCAGGGCTTCAGCGGAAGCCAAGGGAAAGTCAACCATTTTTGTCAAGAATGCCTCAGTTTGGTGCTTGATAACTGGCTGTTTCATGTCTCAGCTGACTCCATTCGTTAACAAAGGACACTTGCCAAGTTAATGCACAATGCTGGAGAGAAACAGTCCATTTTCAGGGGAGTCTCAGCGGCTTCTGGAGCGCTGCAGACCAGTTGACTGAATGGAATAAATATGTCTAGCTAGCTGGCCAGCCAGTAGCAAAAGTCAACATGACAAGATAAACTGTAGAGCCGACAACGGGACTTTCTCTCCTGATTTCAGCTTTCATGTCTGTATTCAGATGTGATTGGCATACAGTAGACGCATATTCAAAGTGCATGTAATAGGTTTGTCATGTGATACACCCATGACACCAGCACCCCAGTCAAGACAGTAAACACATTCATCACTCCCCTCCCCAGGTTTCCCTGTCAGTCCCCCAGCCCCCCACCCTCTGCCCGTCAAAGGTTTCCTGCGGGTGCCATTGCACTTTCTGGATTTGATGTGCATAGGTTCATCAAGTGTCTGCATTTTGTCTGCCTTTCCCTTAGCACAATGTCATTGAGTAGTGATCTATCACAACGTATTTATCCATTCACTACTGATGAGCATTTGGTTGGTTCCAGTTGGGGCTATTACAAATAAGGCTGCAACTAGAGTCTACGTGAAAAGAAAAATCAGAGATAAATACCTCTGCCCAAGACTGAAAGCTCAATGACCAATGGATTTCAAGTGCAAGCCAGGTGAGAGACCCCCAGAATGACTGCACGGGGAGCTCCCTCGACCCACTTTCCAGCAAAACTTTTGTAAAAGATTAAAAACCAATCATTTAAGGTCTCTGCTGTATGCTCCTAAGAGGAAACATTTATTCAAAAAAAGCTACTGTAATTTGGCAAGAACAGCAAATGTCCCTGGTATTTGAGCTAAAACCTGCTCTCTCCCCGCTGCTCCCAGCTCAGCAACTCAGATACACTCCAGAAGCTGCAGCCAAGCACACAAGTTCTTCTCCCCACAGCTCCTAGTCAAAGGGCCTTCTTCCTGGAAGGGGCAGGGCTTTGCTTTTCTTATCTTGTCCGCAGCTGCCTATTGCTGAGACTAAATCCCAGGTGAGTGGGCCCCGAACTGGAGATGCTCTTGTTCTGCCCAGCCTGTGTTTGTGGAATGGACACTCAGTCTTCAGCCTTAGGAATGGTGTTCCTAAGAACACAGGAGGCCAGATCACCTGGGTCTGGTTCACAGGCATTGGTTCCATGCTGGGAGAAGCAAGCTAAGACCTGTGTGTCCCTCCAACACACATGCAGTGGAGCACAGAGCCTTGGGTGTCACTCAGGAGAAGATTGCCATTGTCCCCACTCCGAGCTCCAGGGCTCTGAGATTTTGCCCAGAGGAAGAAGCAGACCCTCATAACAGCTCCCATTCTCTTCCTAGAGGGATGGTTTCATTTGCAACAGAATTTAGAAAAGTGCAATCCTCAATGGATGTGAAAATAAAAGACATCCAAACTGGGAAGGAAGAAGCAAGCTGTTTCTATTCACAGATGATATGATCTTGCATATAGAAAATCTTAAGGAATTCACTAAAAAGCTCTAGAACTAATCCACAGGTTCAACAAGGTTGCAGAATACAGGATCAATACACAAAAATCAATTGTATGTTTATATACTTGCAATGAACAATCTGAAGATGAAACCCAGGAAAATTCCATTCGCGAAAGCATCAAAAGAATGGGTACTTAGGAATAACACAGGAAGTACAAATTTGTACTCCAAAAACTACAAAACGTCGTCCAAAACAACTGAAGAGCTAAATAAATGGAAAAATATCCCGTGTTCATGGATTCAGAATTCTTGCTATATTAAGATGGCAATATACAAACTATTGTGGAATTTTGCTCCTTAGTTCAGCTGGGTTCTTGTCATACAACCAGGAAAGTCTAGGCACATGAACACATCGAAGGGTGAGTAGAGCAGGATTTTATTGGGCAACAAAGGGAAAAAAAGAAAAAAAAAACTCACAAAGCAAGATGGAGTCCTGCTAACAGCCTCCCACCTCACAAGTCGAATCCCAAGCCACCACACAGAAACTGAAGAGGCCAGGTTCCTCCCCGGCCTGGGGCTCCACCCATTTCCCCAGAGCGCATGTGGCATGCTCAGACGAGGCTCTGTGCGGGTTCCCTCATCTGCACAAAAGCATCTGGTGTAAACACTTGCGGGATGGGGCAGAGATTCTGGACATTTCACTGTCACAAACCCAATCTACAAATTCAGTACAATCCCAGTTAGAACCCCAGCCAACTTCTCTGTAGAAACCGGCACAAATTAGACAAAACAATCCTAAAAAAGAAGATCAAAGTAGTAGGACTCACGTGTCCCTATGGCTGCTGGAGAGCAATGGCTATCTCAGCCAGCAGCATGGGGGTGATGAATTTTCCAAGACGGTTGTAGGTAAAGAAAGGCAGGTTGATGAGAGAAAGAAAGAAAACACGTTTTGAGGAGGCAACAGGCAGCCCTGAGGAGAGAGGCTGCCTGTGAGAAGACCAAGGCTTGCTGGAGATTTTACAGGTGGCATTTATGCAGAAGAGGGCTTTGTGCAGCACCGTAGCACCAAGGCGGCGGTGAGCTAACTGTGGTGTCTGGTGATAGCTCTGCACAGGAAAATTGTGAGCCGTTTGCCAGGAGGGCTGGTGTCCTAGATCATGGAAAGGCAGACTTGTCACTCATCTGCTTTATGTCTTTGCTTTCCCCTGGTCCCACCAGCCTGACTCCTATTTCCTCATTAGGACTCCACACCTATTTCAAACTTACTACAAAGCTATAGTAATCAAGATAGTATTACACTCACATAAAGATAGACATAGAAACCAATGGGGGGTCCAGAAATAAGTCCATGTGTCCATAATCAATTTATTTTCAACAAAGGGGCCAAGACCACTTGATGAGGAAAGAACAGTCTTTCTGTAAATGCTGCTGAGACAACTCTATCTCCTCATGCAAAAGAATGAAGTTGGACTCTCACCTCACACCATACACAAGAATTAATCAAAACTGGATCAGAGGCCTAAATGAAAGAACTAAAACCATAAAACTCTTAGAAGAAAACAGTGGGGAATCATCGTGACTTCAGATTTGGCAGTGGATTCTTAGATGTGGCACCGAAAGCAGGAATGACAAACAAGAAAATACATAAACTGGACTTAACAAAAATTAACAACTGTTGTTCATCACAGGACACTATCAAGGAAGTGAAAAAGAAAACCCACAGAACGGGAGAAAATATTTGCAGATCAGATACAATAAGGGACTTGCATCTAGAATACGTGAAAAGCTCTTACAGCTCAATGATAAAAGGACAGTTACCCCATTAAAAGATAGGCAAAAAGATCTGAATAGACACTTCTTCAAGGAAGACATACAGGTGATTAGTAAGTACATGAAAAGACACTTAGCATCATTAATCATCAAGGAAATCCAAATCAAAACCACAACATGATAGTACATCACACCAATCAGATTGGCTGGAATCAAAAAGACAGATAATAAGGAGTGTTGGTGATGATGTGGGGAGCTGGGAACCCTCCAGGGCTGGGAGGAATGTAACATGGTGCAACCAGCTTGGAAAACAGTCTAGCAGTACCTCAAATGATTAAACATATTTACCATATAACCCAACAATTTCACTTCCAAGTATATAACCAAGATAAATGAAAACATGTCTACACAAAAACATATACAATTTATTTTTGTGTATTGATCTTGTATTAGGCAACCTTTGTGAACTTGTGGGTTAGTTCTAGAGCTTTTTAGTGAATTCCTTAAGATTTTCTAAATGCAAGATCATATCATCTGTGATCTTGCATTTAGATCAAGATGATAATGCATCTTGATTATTATAGTTTGCGTCCTCTTTCCCAATTTGGATGTCTTTATTTTCATGTTCAGTAAGGCTTGAACTTCTCTAAATTCTGCTGCAAATGAAACAGTCTCTTTGGGAAGAGCTGGGAGTGGGGACAATGGCAATCCTCTCTCTGAGTGACACCCCAGGCTCTTTGCTTCATTGTGTGTGTGTTGGGGGACACACAGGTCTTCTTGATTTGCCTCTCCCATCATGGATTCAATGACTGTGAACCAGAACAAGGGAGTCTGGGCTCCTGTGTTCTTAGGAGCACCATTCCCAAGGCTCCAGGCCCATCTTCTATTCCATAAACGAGCTGAGCAGAACAAGGGCACCTCCAGCTCAGGGCCACACTCACCTGAGACTTAGTCTTGGCAACAGGCAGCTGAGGACAAGATAAGAAAAGCTGAGGCCCTGCCTCTTCCAGGAAGAAGGCCCTTTAACTAGAAGCTGTAGGGAGTGGAGCCTGTGTGCTTGGCTGCAGCCTCTGGAGTGCAGCCTGCATTGCTGAGCTGGGAACAGCAGAGAATGAGCAGGTTTTAGCTCAAATGCCAGAGACATTTGCCAAATTACAGTAGCTTTTCTTTCTTTCTTTGTATCTTTTTCTTTTTTTTGAGACAAAGTCTCCCTTTCTTGCCCAGGCTGGAGTGCAGTGGTGCGATCTAGACACACTGCAACCTCCGCCTCCCAGGTTCAAGTGATTCTCCTGCCTCAGCCTCCTGAGTAGCTGGGGTTACAGGTGCATGCCACCACACCCGGCTAATTTTCGTATGTTTAGTAGGGCCGGGGTTTCGCCACGTTGGCCAGGCTGGTCTTGAACTCCTGACCTCAGGTAACCTGTCCACCTTGGCCTCCCAAAGTTCTGGGATTACAGACATGAGCCACCGCACCTGGCCAGTAGCTTTTCTGGAATAAATGTTTCTTCTTAGGACCATACAGCAGAGACTTTAAGCCCAAACCCTAGCCAAATGATGGAATATTGCCCAGCTATGGAATAGAATAAAGTACTGACACAGACTACAGCGTGGATGAACCCCGAAAACATGCTAAGTGAAAGAAGACAGTCACAAAAGACCACATATTAGATGATTCCATTTATATGAAATGTTCAGAAGCAAATCTATAGAAATCTACTTCCCAGTAGATCAGTGGTTGCGTAAGGCGAAGGTGTGGCGGGGTAAGTAGCAAAGTGGTAATTAACGGGTCCAGGGCTCCCGAAGGAAGTGAGGAAGACTGTGCTGGCAACTGTGGACGTCTCCCCACTGAGCCGCACACGATAAATGAGTGACGTGTGTGGTACACAGTGGCCTGTATCTCAAGGAAGAGTCTCACTGCTTCTGGGACCTTCTAAGGCCCAGAGCCCATTCACCACACCTAATGCAAATGGCAAGGGACCAGGGTCACTGGATTCTGGCCGCCTCTGGTCAGCTGGATGTGTGTAGGATCAGGGAGGAGTTCTTGCCTTAAAGGGACGAGCATTCAAATGCCAGCACAAAGGGAACCGTCCCAGACCCAGTGCAATCCCCGAGGGATAAAACAAAAAGAGAAGCAATGGCCCTGGCATCGGCTGCCAAGCGCCACCACGGCATGACGGCAGTGTCCCCGGGTCCACCGGCGTGGGCAAGGCACGAGCTTAGCCTGAGCCCCGGCTGCCCCCCTGCTGGTGAAGGGCAGCGCTGCGTGGGGCACACGGGGGTCCTCCGGGCTTGTAAACCAGAACGTGTCTAGACGGGTCTCAAGCAGCCTAGAGGTTTATTTTGCCACCACTGAGGACGCTACTGGGATACAGAGACACAAGTCACAGTAAGATCTGTGCTTTTCCAAAAGAGCGTTTTGAGGATTTTTGTATTTAAAGGGGAAAGGCCAGGCAGCAGGAGAAGGAGGAAAAATAAACAAGAGAGGAGTGGACAGCGAGGGGAGGGCCCATTCTCCTGAGGCTCGATTAGCGCTCACCTGATCCACATTTAAATGGGAGAGGAGCGGGGGAAGGACAGTCAATTATCCACCCCCTCGTGCTCCGTGAAGACATGTGTAAAACAAGAGAACGAGAAAGAAGCCAAATATGAATTTCCCTTGGGTGGGTGGAGGGACCATGCCCGTCCTGTCTCTCTCCCCTGCCTGTGAAGGTAAGCTGGCAATTCACATTGTTAGACTGAGATTCACCAGAACTCTGTTTTGCGGTAGTTTATTGGGGAAGAGGGGGTGTATTCTGAACGGAATGTCCTTCTGAGCGGTTTGTGAGGGAGGCCCCTGGAGAGATCGTGGCTTTCTGTCCCTGCCGCTGCCAGGTCATGAGCAAAAGGAAGGCAGTTCGTGGTGCGTGACTCCGTTCCTGAGCCTCACTTTCCCTTTGGTACAGTGAGTTTGGGGTCCCCAGATTTTATTTTCCTTTCACAGACTTAAGGGTTACGGATGGCTGGGTTGCTTGTGGGAATAACAGAGCTAGTTTCATTCTGCTTGATAGTACTGATTGCCATTTATACACGGTACCTGAATTAAGAACGTTTCCCTCTACACCTTTGAGCGGCAGCCCCCAACATTTTTGCCACCAGGGACCAGTTTTGTGGAAGACAATTTTCCACAGACAGGGTCAGCCAAGGTTTGGGGATTATTCACGTGTTACGTTTATCGCACACGTTGTTTCTATTGTGGTTACGCTGTACTACAGAATGAAGTGACTATACAACGCAGCATCATGTAGAGTCAGCAGGAGCCCTGAGTTTGTTTTCCTGCAACTAGATGGTCCCATCTAGGGGTGACGGAGACGGTGACCGACCATCAGGCATCAGCTCCTCACAAGCGCGCAGCCTCAATCTCTCAAACGCGCAGGTCACAGCAGGGCTCGCGCTCCTATGACAATCTAATGTGCTGCTCGTCTGACGGGAGGCAGAGCTCAGGCCGCAACGCTGGCCGCGGGGGGTGGCTGCGAACAGAGACGAAGCTTCCTCCCTGGCCCGCTCATCTCCTGCTGTGTGGACTGCTTCCTAACAGGCCACAGACTGGTGTGGGTCTGTGGCCCGGGGATGGGGGACCTCTGCCTTACAGGGAAAACTGATTAGTCCATTGTTCTGTGCTTGGAAATGTTCTTCTGTAGCTAACTAGACTTTGGCACCACCAACATTTTTTCCCTTGAGAGGCTATGTGGTGGCTTTTAACCCCATTTTGGCACTGCAACTCAGGTCCAAAATATGTCCCATACTCTTCCTCTGAGAGAGGACTTGGACAGAAAACAAGGAGAAGCTGAATCGGAAAATAAAAAATCTGCAATGAATGCATCTCCTCGGGTGGCTGGGCAGCTCCAGCATTCCATGGAGCTGGTAAGATGTGTGAGCCAGGTGGGACCTCCGCTCACTCCACAGTCTCTCCCAGCTTTAGACCTGGGATTCGCGACTTCCAGCTGTGTGACCTTCGACAAATTGCCAGGTTCTCTGCTCCTTGGTTCCCCATGTATAAAATAGGAACTCTTGTGCCATTCTTGTAGGCTTGTCCTGAGAATGAAATGAGCTAAGACTTGCAAACTTTTAGTGCTCAGAAGTTAAGGTCAGCAATAGTGTTGCTGCTGTTCGCTTCTTTGTATTCCAAATGTGGATGTTTTCTGTCAAGCGTTCTTTAACTTCATGCCACGACCTGCTTTGGAAGAATGATGAAGTCATACACTCCTGAAAGCAGTGTATTTAAATGAGTAGAATAAAATCTACACAATTTCACAGGCAATCAATTATATTGAAGCACATTATCTTTTCTTTTTTCTTTTTCTTTTTTTGAGGTGGAGTTTTGCTCCTATTGCGTAGGCTGGAGTGCAGTGGTGCAATCTTGGCTCACTGCAACCACTGCCTCCTGGGCCCAAGCGATTCTCCTGCCTCAGCCATCCGAGTGGCTGGGATTAAGGCGCCCACCACCACACCCACCTAATTTTTGTATTTTTAGTAGAGATGGCATTTCATCATATTGGTCAGGCTGGCCTTGAACTCCTGACCTCAGGTGATCTACCCACCTCAGCCTCCCAAAGTGCTGGGATTACAGGTGTGAGCCACCTCACCCAGCCTGAAGCACATTATCAAAATAATTTTTTAACTATGACAAAATAATTCATGTGCTTATTTATGACCATATTAAATAGCAGGACCTTGCAGCTGAACCAACAGCCACCAAAATTTACCTAAGTGATAAGCATGAATAATGTTTGAAAAAATAAGCAGCAACTGTAATATCTGAAGTTTCTCTTGGTGACAGTCATAGGTGAGCGTGTTTGTTGTCTCCAACTATAATGGAAGAAAATGCAGAATTACAGCCAAAAGCTGATGAAAATCTGACACAATTACTTTCCTATCCAGGTTCATGGATGCCTGAATTCTATCCATGGTTTTCCAGACTGTGTGCCAAATCTCACAGCCTGTGTCTCTGGGATTTGGTTCTGGCCGGGACGACTTTGGGAGCCTTGCTATGTGTCTAGTTTTCTATACAGAAGCCTGGACAAGAACCCCTTCCTTTGGGCTGCCAGAAACCAGAAGAAGCGCGTTCCCCCTGCCACCTCCAGTGTGAATAAGCAGGTCCACAACCAAGGAAAGCCTCATCCTTCAGGGAAATAAATAGGACCCATTTGGATTTATTGATATAGAAGGAGATTTTTTAAAGCCTGGAGGTAGAATTTGGGTCCATGAAAATTCAGGGAGGAAGGAAGAAAAATGAAGCCAGCTGCCAATTAGTCATGAAAACAAAAGAGAAGAAAGCAGGCAAGGGTAATTCCCGAATAATGGATAATACGGAAACATTTCCTTTGTCGTCGTGAGGAGCTGCAGGGAAACAGGAGCAGCCTGCCAGTGCCATTGGGCGCCTTCCCTCTGCTAACTTGCTTCCACATGCTAACTTGTTCCTGTGAACCCTCAAGTAGCCAAAATCATCATTTAGATGCAGAAAAATAAAGAGTTAATTGGATGACATCAATTTGCACAATAATCTGAGTAGGTGGTCTCATAGAAGACAGACAATAAAGTGAAGAGCTCTGCCTGGAGTAACAGCAAAGGTATCAGCCGAAATGAGGTCTCGGGCACAGCACCTTTCTCCTCCGTGTCTCGGGCCCTTCCTGGTATGTGAGAAGGAATCTACACTGTTCCCATGGGCCTGGCTCTTAATCAGATTTCAGCCTCAACCTAAATGTCACGTCTAGAGGAAGGCCCGACGCCCACCGGTGTGGCGCACATCCTGCTCCCTCCGGCTCCGCCGCTCTGTCCTTTAGCACGGGCACCACGGTTGTCACCGCCGTCACTTACGTGTGTGTTGACCTGTCTGCTGTGTGTCTCCCACTGAACCTCAAGCCTCACGACTCCAGGGACTTTGTCTCTTTTGTTCCCCATTGCAGACTCGGTACCCAGACCCGTGCTGGGCACACAGTCGGTACCCAGTCAGTATTTGTCGAATGACTGAACAACCAAATGAGGCCACCAGTGACTTCCCAGTTGCTCAATTTATTGAATTGTTTCCTTTTAAAGCTTAAAAAATGATGTTTTTATTATTATTGATCATAACATAATACATATTTATGGATACAAAGAAGAAATTTAAGTTGCCTATAATTTCATCACCCAGAGAGAATACTTTTTGTATATTTTCTGCATTTCCTTATAGTTATATTTTGTGCACATAGATATGTATTAAGTATAATTAAAATTGTACCTGGTATATGATCTCATATCCTGGCTTAAGACTTTTTGCATCTCACTGAAACTTTTGAACATCACTTCAGCGGGTTCATCACTTTCTTAATCACTTCTGTGTTACTAAAAATTCATTCAGAATTTTCACTATTATCAGTGACGCTGAAAGGAACATTTTTGTGCACTGATTTCACATGGACTCTTCCGTCCTACTCTTTTTATGTTGAATGACTTTGCTGATTTTCCACCGTGTTTGACCCTCATAAAATGTCAGTTTAGTCTGATCCGATCTAACCCTTGACTTTTCTGCAGCTTTTAACATACGCGTCCATGCTCCTCCTGGTCGTAATTCACTCCTGACTTTCTCTGCACTTCCTGCCTCCTCAAGTGCTCCCTTCTGCCCTGTGTTCCTCTGCTCCTGTGGCTCAGCCTTTGGCTGCCTCCCTGCCTGTCTGTCCTCCCTGGACAACGTGGCCCCAGCACCTCTTCCATGCTGCAGGACGGATCTCGGATCCAGGTCTTCAGCCCTGCTATCACTCCTGAGCACCAGCCTCACTCCTGAGTTCCAGCCCAGCTCCAGCCCCACGTCGGATGGCTTCTGCCTCCACCAGGCTGCCAACAGTGCCTCCCTCTCGGGCCACTCCCAGGGTTAAATGAGAGAAGCACATTTCACTGAGACACACACCCACACTTTAATGGCTCTGAGATGGAGATGCATCTCACAGCGCATGATGGGCTATGGTTTTCCAAAACGATAGATGGAATCTGTCACCAATGAAACCAAATATACACAGGACAGGGCCTGGCACAGAGGAAGTGCACAAGGTCCAGATGGTGAAGGTGACCTTCCAGGAGGAGGCCACTGGTCGTCCACCATTATTCTCTGCTTTCACACACCTCTCCAGTTCAGCAGACTTAGCCCTAACACTGGCAGGTTCTTGACCTCGTGCTCCTCTGTGCTCCATAGCCAGGGGGAAGCCCCTGCTCTAAGCACTTCCGCAGCCCCCACATCTCCCTCTCCATCATGCAGCCTCCTGAGCAGGTCTTCACGCTCCCATCTCACCACTGCAGTGGGCTTGCCTCCATGCCCCTCCCTCCCACCTGATGCCCCCCAGTCCCACCGCAGCCTGTCCACAGGGTCTTTCTCAAGGGCCTGCAGAGCCTGATGTGAAGCATTCAGAGCCCTCCCCACTGTGCCCCACTGTCCTCACCCGGAACCAGCCCTCCCGCAGGGCTGAGTGTGCCCCTCACCCCTCTCCCCTCTGAGCCAGCAGCGCCCACTCCGGCACCTGGAGGAGAACCGGTTTCTTAAATGCTGGTTCAGTGGGAAGCAGGAGCAACCCTGCACCTGGGACCCCTTCCCACCCTGGAGCCTGCTGGCCCTGTCCAGGGAATGGCAGCCACACATGCCTTAATTAAGTCCAGATTTCAAAACATGTGTTTGCTTTTTCCTGGGGTGTACACAGGGGGAAGAGAGAACAGGAACTTCACAGAGTGCAGAAGAAAACGGGACCATTCGGGAAGGAATCACACACTGAGAACCATGGTGTGGAGCTCAGAGGTGGTGTGAAGACTGGGGCAGAGCTGAGAGGTCTGGGGTGCTGGTGCGGAATCTCCTCTGACATGACAGATGCACCAAGCCAAAAGGTACCTGTACCTCCCTTTTCATCTAAAATCCATAGCTATTTGAAATTTCCCATTTTACTTCATCAGATTCATCAAAATTATGTATTCACTGATTCTTTGCTGTATTCGAGCATTTTGTTCAGTTATCAGCAAGGATATGTCCAATGGTCACATCCTCCAACAGAAGATGCAGGACAGCCACCCAGCTGACGAACTACCCGCCACACATTTGCTCACAAAACAGGAAATTAAAATAAGGTCAGCTGATTGATTGCAGATTGTGAGAGAAAGATTTGGTGAAAATAATTTAGCCAGGTAACATGAATAAAACATCATTAAAATCACGTTGACCAGGCATAGCGGCTCACACCTATAACCCCAGGACCTCGGGAGGCCGAGGTATGAAGATCACTGAAGCTGAGGAGTTTGCGACCAGCCTGGGAAACAGTGAGCCACTGTCTCTATTAAAAAAAGAAAAAGAGGCCAGGCATGGTGGTTCACTTCTGGAATCCCAGCACTTTGGGAGGCCCAGGCGGGTGGATCACGAGGTCAGGAGTTCGAGACCAGCCTGGCCAAGATGGTGAAACCCCGTCTCTATGAAAAACACAAAAAGTTAGCCAAGCATGGCACATGCCTGTAATGCCAGCTACTCGGGAGGCTGAGGCAGGAGAATCGCTTGAACCTGGGAGGCAGAGGTTGCAGTGAGCTGAGATTGCACCACTGCACTCCAGCCTGGGTGACAGAGTGAGACTCCATCTCAAAAAAATAAGTAATTAATAAGTGATCAATAAATAAATAATTAAAATTTAAATTTAAAAAAGAGAAAAAAAAAAGAAATCATGTGATGATCTTGAATTAAATTGCCGTCCCATTGAATCCAGAATGGAAAGAATTAAAAATCTGAGTTTGTCCCACAATTTAAACTCTAAACTCTCTTCATTTTATTCACATTGGCAAAATTATAATTGTAAAGGCAGAACCATGAGATTTAAATTTTGTCATTAATTATATGGCTTATAAATAACCCCAATAAATCAAATTAATTAAAGAGTTATAAAAATCTTCCATCACTCTCTTCACCTGGATATATAACCATTATAATGTGGAACATTATAGTGTGGAAAATTGCTTTCCTTAAAATGCAGTCCATCATAAGGAAAATACACAAACATCAAACATTAAATAAATGCTCCAGGACCACGGACCCCAACCCTATGGAAGCACTGGGACGAGACACCCCACCCTAGGACAACCTCCAAGACCATAGATCTCACCCTGCATAAACTCCAGGACCACGGACCCCACCCCTGCACAAACTCCAAGAGCACGAACACTACCCCTCCACAAACTCTAAGACCACAAACACCACCTCTGCAACTCCAACACCACAGACCTCACCCGTATGGAAGTTCCAGGACTGCAGAACCCACCCCTGCACAAGCTCCTAACCCTAACCCTAACTGCAGAACCCACCCCTGTACAAGCTCCTACCCCTAACCCTAACCCTAACCCTATAGAAGTTCCAGGACTGCAGAACCCACCCCTGCACAAGCTCCTAACCCTAACCCTAACCCTGTACAAGCTCCTAACCCTAACCCTAACCCTAACCCTAACCCTGTACAAGCTCCTAACCCTAACCCTGCACAAGCTCCTAACCCTAATGCTAACCCTAACCCTAACTCTAACCCCAACCCTAACCCTAACCCTGCACAAGCTCCTAACCCTAATCCTAACTCTAACCCTAACCCCGCACAAGCTCCTAACCTTAACCCTAACCCTAACCCTAACCCTGCACAAGCTCCTAACCCTAACCCTAACCCTAACTCTAACCCTAACCCTGCNCCTAACCCTAACCCTAACTCTAACCCTAACCCTGCACAAGCTCCTAACTCTAACCCTAACCCTAACCCTAACCCTGTACAAGCTCCTAACCCTAACCCTAACTCTAACCCTAACCCTGCACAAGCTCCTAACTCTAACCCTAACCCTAACCCTAACCCTGCACAAGCTCCTAACCCTAACCCTAACTCTAACCCTAACCCTAACCCTGCACAAGCTTCAGAACCACAGGCTCCCACTCTGGACAAGTTTCAGGACTGCAGACTCCACCCCTGCACAACTACTTGAAGTAGCACCTCGTTGTCTAGGCCCCTGCAGTTCCCACAGGTATCTGTGCTGGTGTCAGCTTTGCAGTGCTTCCTTCCACGCCTGGGAGGACATTGTAAGCCCAGCTCTGCTGCTTGCTGGACATCGCTTATCGAATCCTGATGAGTGAAGAGAACAAGTACCTGCGCAAGACACATGACAGTTAAGCAATTACTAACTCCTAAGGTGTTCAGAAAATCTAGTCTGCTTTGCAATTTACATTGACAATTTGAACATTTCCTATCCAATCAATTTTCTCAAATCTTTTAAGTACAAAGCTAATATTTGCTTTTTGTAAACCACAAAATGTCGAACAGTATAGAGGGTGTAAGGAACATGGGAGTCCTCTCTTGGACGGCAGCCGCTGGCAGTAATCACTGTTAGCAACTCGCGTGTGAACCTTGATTTTTATTTGTCAAGTACATACGTTTGTGTTTTTTGGTGTTTGTCTGTTTTTGGAGACAGAGCCTCACACTGTCACCCAGGCTGGAGTGCAATGGCGTGATCTCGGCTCACTGTAACATCCGCCGCCCGAGTTAAGTGATTCTCCTGCTTCAGCCTCCTCAGTAGCTGGGGATCGCAGGTGTGAGCCACTGCACCCGGCTATTGCACAGAAATGGGGCCCTGCTCTATGCAGTTTTCCGTGAATTGCTAACTCCACTCAGTAATGTGTCTGACAAATAGTTTCATTCTGTACATGAAGGGCTTCTTCATTCCTTTTTTAGCAGTTGCAAAATATTTTGTACAGATTTGCCTTAACTTATTTAAGCAGTCCCCTAATTTTTGAAATTTAAGTTGTTTTCAGTTTTTCAATATTCCAAGTAAAACTATGATGATCATCTTAACCCATATGTATCTTTACACAAAATTATGCTGTAACTTATATTCCTAGAAGTAAAATTGTTAAATCAAAAGGCAAGCACATTTAGATTTTCAATGGACACCACCAAATTGCGCCCCCACCAACAGTCTAGCAATTTGTACCTCTGCTTAAAGTGGTCTCAAAAATGTCTGTTTCCTCGTGCTCTTGGGTAGTAAATACATTTTTACTGGCTAGTAAACATATTTTTAACATTTGGACCATCTAATTTCTTCTTGTATGAATTGTCTGTTCATAGCCTTTGACCAAATTCTTATCATGTGTTCCTTTTACTTATTAATCTGTAGTAACTATATGTTATCAATATTTACCTTTTTTCTGTTATCAATGTCATAAGCACGCTCTTCCACATTATTACTTATCATTTCACCTAAGTTTGTTTTAAGATAGTCAGATCCGGCCGGGCGCGGTGGCTCACGCCTGTAATCCCAGCACTTTGGGAGGCCGAGGCGGGTGGATCACGAGGTCAAGAGATCGAGACCATCCTGGTCAACATGGTGAAACCCTGTCTCTACCAAAAATACAAAAAATTAGCTGGGCATGGTGGTGCATGCCTGTAATCCCAGCTACTCAGGAGGCTGAGGCAGGAGAATTGCCTGAACCCAGGAGGCGGAGGTTGCGGTGAGCCGAGATCGCGCCATTGCACTCCAGCCTGGGTAACAAGAGCGAAACTCCGTCTCAAAAAAAAAAAAAAAAAAAAAGATAGTCAGATCCATCAGCAGTTTCCCTATGGCATCTGGTCCTTGTGCCATAGCCAGAAAAGGCTCTCTCAAGCAAAGATTGTGCAAGTATTCGCCTGCATTTTCTCCTATTACTATAAGTTTTCTTGATGACCTTTAAGTCTTTCATAAATATGGGACTCAATAAGTACGGACTTTTGGTGTATTGTGCACGTTACAGATCAATGCTATCTTTTTCAATTTATAACAAGTTATTAAAAATCAGTTTACAATGTCAAAAACTCTGTTCTTTACACTTCTTAGAAATTACTCTCCAGAGGTTCATTCATAGTGGTGCTTTCCCACATCGTCACCAACATGAAGGGTGGCACGTGGGGGCACTTGGCTCATTTCACTGCTGAAAGCAGTGCCTGGTTTGATGCTGCCCTCTTTGACTACAGGTGAGGCGCTTTCTCCCTTACCTTTCTCCCTCACAATGACAAATCATTGTGGCAATATGTCACAATTCCATCTGTGGGCTCAACTCAGGCAGGAGAGTCAAATTACTCAGGTGATTGGCAGAGGCCTACATCAGAGTCAAACCTGCAGGAAGCTTTGGGGCTGAGATTTAACGTGTCTTGTTTCTAGGTATGAGAGCCAACACCTCCTATACGCTGGGTCTAAGCACACAGGTCAAAATCTCACTAATGGACTGAATTCCTGCATGAGCCTCCCAGAGCCTCCCACCTCTTCCGCGGGCTTTGCCCTTGTGAAGTCACAGCCCCACAGCTGTGCCTCTCCCAGGCCGCCTGGGTCTGGGACGCTCCTCTCCAGGAACCTGTGTTTTCAACCGCATTGTCACCTCCACTGCCCTCCTCCCAGCTTGTTTTCGGACATCATTTTTTTTTTGAGATGGAGTCTTGCTCTGTCACCCAGGCTGGAGTGCAGCGCTGCAATCTTGTTCACTGCAACCTCCGCCTCCCGGGTTCAAGCGATTCTCCTGCCTCAGCCTCCCAAGTAGCTGGGACTACAGGCGCGCACCACCTTGCTCAACTAATTTTTTGTATTTTTAGTAGAGACGAGGTTTCACCATTTTGGCCAGGATGGCCTCGATCTCTTGACCTCATGATCCTATTTTTAATATATTTGGATCATTTTATTTTAGGTTGTCTCATAAACAGAATAGCATAATTTTGCATTTTAACTGAGTCCCGGCGGCTTTCCCCCTCAGTTTACCCATTTTTATATACTGACATGAGTATATTGTGTTGATTCTCATTTCTGGCTTTTCTGGTTTTTTGTTTCCTTACTCTTCCCCTATTATATCAATATCATTGAGTTTTTCCTTAGCAATGTCAAGACAGTACTTGCAACCAAGGTTTCAAATTTATATGTCATTTACTTTCTTTGACTTTCTTGCTCTTCCTGCTTTACTTCACAGGAAATAGGTACAGCCCACCACAAGGCCAGTGTGAACATATAGTCAAACAAAAAAGGAAGCCCTGGAAGGAGTTTCCTGCAGCCACAGCCAGACGCTGCACTTTACTTGAAGTCCCAGCTTTGGCAACATGGTTCAAGTGTCGGCTCCAGGGCAGAGCCGGGGAGAGCAGGCTCTTGCCAGACAGTGGCGCCGAGGCATCCCTCCCCTGCCCTGTACCTGGACAAAAACGGGAAACATGGGAAATGACTCATTGTCTCTGAACCTCAAGCTGGAATTATGGTTTGTGTGTCCCAGGAAGATGGCTTTCTCAGCAGCATCTTTAGCTTCCAGGGCTCTTGGCTCCTGTGTGTGAGGGAGGAAGCAGGCAATGGCACAGGGCCTGTCTTCAATCCCTGCCAGCATGGAGTCTACAGCTTTGAACTACTGGAACGCAGATGAGTCTCTCGTGGTGCTTTCCCCCCTTGGAAACAGACCAGCCAAGCACCACGCTGGGAGGGGCGAGGACGGCACAGTTTCCGACAGGTCTTCTCCTTTTAGAAAGAAAAGCAAAGTTAAGTTATATGGAAACTGCAAGTTTAGGAAAGAAAAATGCTAGTTTTATAAGACAAGAAACCTGAAACACAGCCTTCAGAAGATCCTCCTGGGCCTGGTGGCTGCCTTGACCCGCTGTTGGACCACCTCCCTGCCATCTGGCCAGCTGCGGACCTTTGGGATACGGGGTCTTTGCTCTGGGATCTTTGCTGGCCTTGCATGGACGGGACATCCCAGTTTACCTTCATAGTCCCAGAATTTCATAACACTGGCAGAGAAGCCCTTCCCTGCCCTCCAGAGCCCAGGCCCCTCTCAGCCCCGAAGCTTCTCCCAGCAGAGGCTGCATTGCCAGTCTCCTGGGTATCTCAATCTGGTTTAAACACTAACTTGCAAAATTTCTCAAACACTTTAAGGGAAGGGTTCCAATTTTCCATCCTCCTTATGCCTTCAAGTCATCGCTCATTTATCCCTTACTCCAAAGTGAGCAGATACTGATTTTGTACCTGTTTCTACTGAAGGATTTGTATAAGATTATCCGACAAAACCCACCAGCCATCCTGGCACTTCCTGGAGCCCCCAGCTAATTGGAAGTATGCGTTGCTCTAACTTGGTGCCCCAACCCCAATAACCCCTGCACACGAGAAAGGAACAAAAACGAAACAAACACGGATGATCTCGAGGAGCAAAATTAACTGTTTAAATAATCAGTTTGTTCAGTGCAGGTTGGCACAGGGCACACAGTGGGTGTGGGTTGGCTCTGAGCTCCCTGGCTTCGACTATCATCATGGACAAAAGCTCAGCCTCGGGGAGCCCCATTCACTCCTGTGAAGATGGGACAGGAACCACCTCCTAGACCCCACGTCAGAGTTTAGTGAATAACATTTGCAGAAATGACTGAAAGTAACTCATACTTAGCAAAAGTAAAATTGAGATTCTTTCCTTTTTCCTCCTGAAGGCCCTGTACCATCCAGCAGCAAACCAACATGGCTGGTTTTACTGATTCCTGGTAAAAGTACTTGGCTGCATTTCAGAAAAATATTCAACAACAAAACTGGCAAAAGATTATCTGATCATTTGAATAGACATTTCTCCCAACAGGATATACAAATGGCCAATAAGCACAGGAGAAGATGGCTAGTGTTATCAGGAAATGCACATTGAGACCACGGGAGAGGTCATTCGAAGCCCCTAACTCAACTGCAACAAAAGGCAGATTGTAACAAGGACGCAGAGAAGCTGGAACCCTCGTACGCTGCTGGTAGGGATAAAGAGTGGCGCGGCCACTTTGAAAAAAGTGACGACACTTACCAAATCACCCAGATACTCCACTCTCAGGTCTATACTTGAGAGACTCGAAAACATACATCCATGCAAAGCCCATACACTGATGTTCACAGCAGCATAATTAGCAACAGCTAAGAGGTGTGAATGACCCAAATGTCTGTCAACCGAGGAGCAGATAAAACATGTGGTATAGCCATGCAATGGCATTTAACCTGCCATAAAACGGAATGAATTCTGACACTGGCACAGAATGGATAACCCTTAAAGACATTATAATGCTCAGTGAAAAAGCCAGATACTAAATGCCACGTGTTGTCTGATTCCTTTTGTATGAAATGTCCAGAATAGGCACATTCAAAGAGACAGAAAGTAATCAGTGGTTGTCATGACATTTGCAGAAATGACAGTGAAAGTAACTCATACTTACTTAGCAAAAAGTAAATTTGAGTTTCTTTCCTGTTTCCTCCTATGGGAAGGGAAATTGGGGAGTGATGGCTAAGGAGTTTGATTTTTGTGCAGGGAGGTGATGAAAATGTACTGAAGTTACACTGTGACAACAGTTGCACAACTCTGAATATACCAAAAGCCACTAAAATATACACGATAAAGGGGTATAGGATTGTATCTAAATAAAGCTGTTATTTTAAAAATTCTGTTTAATTCTAAATAAGGAATTGTCAATGAGTTGAAATACCCCCTTTCCCAAGTAAGTTGAGTTTCTTGTTCTTGCCTAAGGAAGTGTTAGTTTCAAGTATGTTTTTTTGATCCAGCAGGAACTGAAACTGGAATTTCAAGTGCACAGCCAAGCCTAAACCCTAAAAGAGAGTGAGAAAGAGTGAGGATTCAGAACACAAATCCAGAAAAGACAAGTGTGATGAGGGGATGACAAAGAAGCCCCCAAGGCTGCCCATGAGCACCCCTAGGCTAACACGGCCACGTCTCAGGGCAGTGTGAGGCATCACCCGTGAGCCCTGGTGACCTGAGGCGGGGCCAGGGCAGCCCCACTCTCTTCCCCTCCTCACGGTTATCACAGCCAGAGCAGCTGTGAAGTGCCCATGAGGCAGCTCCTAAAACAGTGTTTCAACAATGTGCCTGACCAGATGACGCAGCAAAACTATTTTCTGTGCTTTTCGGACTGATGACTGAAAACAAATTATGCAGAGTAATCCCAGGAGCTAAGGGTTTTGAATTAGATTTTTTTTCTAGCTATAAAGACTTATTCTGTTACCATATTTTGAGCTGTGGTGGATTTGTCTATAATTCCTAGGTGGATTTGTGTACTTAAAAGCCCTGTGATTGTTACTTTAACAAATAAGTAAATCAATCAAACTAAAAATTTTCAACATGATGAAACTACAGCCTGACTCCAGAAACCCTAACCTAAGATATAAAAAGGGTCCCGAGAGTCTTGGTTGGAGACAGTAAGGGCGTGTCTGAGAACACTTGGGGCCTGCCATGTTCTCCTGTAGCCCCAGGTAAGATCCGTTCTAAACTGTTCCACAACAATGAACATCTAGCCCACAGGCAATGCCCTTTAAAAATGAGTTAAAAGACTCGACTTTCATTCATTCAACAAAACTCTGCATATGCCTGAGACTCAAAGATGAGGGAGATCTATAGAGGCTCAGCCTCCCAGAGCTGACAGCTGACCCTTCAGAAATATGACAGTCCCTAACTACTATTTGCTGTTTTTAACCCATACCATAGATTTAGATTTTTGTTTTGTTTTGTTGTAAGGAAAAGAAGAAGATAATTTCAGGCTGAGCGTGGTGCCGCACACCTGCAATCCCAGCAGTTTGGGAAGTCAAGGCTGGAGGGTTGCATGAGCTCGGGAATTCCAGACCAACCTGAGACTGCAACTCTACAAAAAAAAAAAAAAAAAAAAAAAAAAAAAAAAGGAAGAAGCAACAGCAGCTAATTTCCTTCCTCATTTCATTCCTTTATGCACAAGCCCCTTTAAAATACACTTGACATGAGTAGTGAGCCTTGCCCCTGGCTCCTCCACATGGAATCCGGCAATCCCAGGTTCCTCACCACTCCTCAGGGTGGACCTTCCATCAGCAGTGTTTAAAATCACAGACTCCGGAGTCAGCCAGGCCTGGGTGTGGATTCCGGCTCTCCTGCTGATCCTGAGTGGACCTCCCAAAGCCTCTCCTGTGCAGCAGGTGGTGCTGGAGCCTGCCTGAGATGCCTGCATCAGGCCGGGAGGGCTCAGCCTCTGCCCATTGCCCACTTCTCCAGGTGGCCCATGCCCCTCTCTGTCGTGAAGCCGACCTAGGCACGGGACCTCTACCAACAGTCCATGTCTTGCCAAACTTGATGGAAAAGCGGCCTCTCCATAGCGACTGTGTCCTTGGTTTGCAAGCCTCGAATTGCACCTCCTTTTCGAGGTGGCAGTTGGCTCTGGCCTGTGTGTCCCCAACTTGTTCCATCCCACAAGGACTGTGCTGTAGCCGTCCTGGTCCTCTGCCAGCCTCCCTGATAGGCCCTAATGCAATGAACTTTAAAGGGTCTATCACAAAACTACAAAGACTGCCTTTTGGTCCTGAGAACATTGTTCTCTTTTCAGCCTGCCACTTTCCAGAGAGCAAACCATTTATGAAGACTGACAAATTGCCACACATAGTCAAGAAGTAGGATAAAATCTTCCCATTACACAGAGGAGCCATCACGTCAGCTCTTTTCCCTTCTGGACTTTGCTCAGAGTCAGTGGACAAATGAGCATCCTGTCAGCAGCCCTGAGGGTAAACACCGGCCACCCAAGAGCTCTGATGACCTGAAAAGGTCAAGTACCAGCTGCATTTTCAGATCCGGAGATGTGTCTGTCCCATGTTACACTGGGTATCAAATTAGTTTAAACCTACAGATCTTTGAAATGCTTTAAAACCATGAGAAATATAATGGATCGAGCGGTGAGGACAGAACCCTGTCTCCCCTGTGTGAGGTGGGCACACACGAAATATGTGTTAGATATAGAAAAGAAGAAAGGAAAGGAGGGAGAGAGGAAGGGAGAAGGGGAAAGAAGGAAGAAAAGTAGTCCCATAGGGGAAGAGAGGGACAGAGACAGAGGGGGAGGACAGGGGAGGGACGCCTGCGGGGTGTCTCAGCCCTTCGGCCATGGCTCTGCTGGGTTTGATTGGCATCCTCTTCCCTGCTGCCACTTCAGTCCAGGACACCTGAAGGGTCACACAAGGTCCCTCTCAGGACTCCCAGACCTCGTCCGTCTCAGAGAAGAACGAGGCCACAACACAAGGGCGGTGTCCTTCCTCTTGGAAGAAAGGAAAGGAAAGGAAAGGAGGGAGAGAAGAAGGGAGAAGGGGGTGCATGTAGGCCCCTCTGGTTGCTATGTGGAGAGAGTTCTGGATGTGAGAGAATGTTCTGGAAATGTGACCCGGGCAGCGGATGGAGTCCAGGCCCTTCGGGTGCCAGCACTGTGAAACGTCTCTGTTCCAGAAATGGTTGTCAAGCCCGGAGGTCAGACTTGCTTAGCAGAGAAGCAAACTCTGGTGAGCCACAGCTGGGTTCACACATGGGTCTGATAGGAAACACACATTGAAACATTATTAAAACCAGCAAGACTGACACAGGCCCATGTCACCCTCAGCTGGTTTCGAGCCTGATGACACAGGTGGTGGGTGTGGCATCTGTCCCACGTTACACTGAGCTGGTTTTTGGGTCCACAGACGCACTGGTGCCTGCCACTTGTGAAACGTCATTCTGCTCACGTAGCGAGGCGTTCAGTATTTACCAACTAGGACTTTTCTTCATGGTTATTCGTTTAATTGTCTTGTCTCCTCAACAGTAACTAAACTATTACTAAAACTGTCCTAAAACTACATAGACAAGAAATAGTTCTTTAAAGGCCCGATTTAGTTTTCATGTAACCCACAGGCTGGGAAAGGGGAACCACAAATTGTACTGACCCTCAAAACAGTGGCTGAAACGGGAAGAACCCCTTACACCGAACCCTTAGGGAATCCATCCGTAAAGCCCCATTGGCTCTCAGGTCTGGGCCTCAACAACATTCAGCGTCCCTCACCTGCTCAGTGCATGTCTGGTCAGAGACTTGCAAAGAATGAAATGCACCAGGCCGGACGTCATCCCTGACAAGGACCTCAGAGAAAAGCCCCTGGACGCATGGAGAAATGGTGCCCACTAGCGGTGACCTCCAGAATGGACGCCTCTGAGTCCTGTGACGTAGACGCCGCTGGCTCACACCTGTCAGCACCTCAGGAGGCTGAGACAAGGGATTGCCTGAGTCTGGAATTTCAAGACCAGCCCAGGCAACACAGTGAGACCCTGTCTCTGCAAATCATGCAAAACCCAGCCGGGCGTGGCAGCGCCTGTGGTCCCAGCTACTCAGGAGGCTGAGGTGGGAGGATTGCTTGAGGCTGGGAGGTCGAGGTTGCAGTGAGCAGGGGTCACACCAACGCACTCCAGCCTGGGTGACTGAGGGAGATCTTGTCTCAAAAACAAACAAACAAAAAAGATGCTGCTGATTGAGGTGCCTGGGGAAATTAGCCAGACACTTGGAATTTTCTCATTTTCTACAAGGCTGAGGGGAAATTTCAAGGAGCCCACACTTCCAACACCCCTATTATTCTTTCTTGTGTTTATCCCAATATTTTCATCAAATCATAAATTATGACAAAATAATGTATAATTCTCAACAAATACATACAAAGTAACCCAGAATAAGGAGGATTGATCAAGAAGAATGTAATCAGCCGCCAAGTGCCACATTCACTGAAATCCACAATTCGTAAGCATAGTTATGTGTGTGTGGTGTTGGGGGAGGAGGAAGCCTGTGGTGTGTGTGTGTGGTCTGTGTTGTGTGCACTAGTGTGTGGTGTGTGCTGTGTCTGTGTGGTATGTGTGTGGGGTATGTCTGTTGGGTGAATGCACTAGTGTGTGGTGTGTGGTATGTTATGTGTGGTGTGTGTGTGGTATGTGTGTGGGGTATGTCTGTAGGGTGAATGCACTAGTGTGTGGTGTGTGGTATGTTATGTGTGGTGTGTGTGTGGTATGTGTGTGGGGTATGTCTGTTGGGTGAATGCACTAGTGTGTGGTGTGTGGTATGTTATGTGTGGTATATGGTGTGTGCGGACTAGTGTATGGTGTGTAGTGTGTCTATGGGGAGATTGCACCAGTGTGTGTTGTGTGTGTGTGTTGTGTGTTTACCTCCAGTTTATATGATGTCATGCTTTTTTTCAGTGATACACTGCTGTCATTTTTAGAAATTATCCTGAGCTCTGTGTTTCAGATGATAATGATAATATGTCTTGGCATAAGCAAGCTGTGTGTTAATAAAATACTTTTGGCTGGGTGCGGTGGCTCACACCTGTAATCCCAGCATTCTGGGAGGCCAAGAAGGGCAGATCACGAGTTCAGTAGATGGGGACCATACTGGCTAACACGGTGAAACCCCATCTCTACTTGAACCCGGGAGGCGGAAGTTGCAATGAGCCGAGATCGCACCACTGCACTCCAGCCTGGGCAACAAAAGCAAAACGCCATGTCAAAAAAATAAATAAATAAAATAAAAATAAAATATTTTTGACACTGGGCAAGAGCTGTAAGCATTGTAAGTGATCCGGAGGCGGCTGTTTTTCCTCACTCATCTGACGGGCCTTCATTCACGGCGTTCCAGCCGGACTAGGTTTGTTTTCATTCCCTGAATGCTCTGGGCCTTCTCCCACACCTCACCCTCCCTACCCACTGGGCCAAACCATCCTTCAGTTCCATTTTGGCGTCTCTTTGAGAACTGCCACTGTGGCCTCGTTCGCAGGGCACTCCACAATCTGCACGCCGTCACCCGTTCCGGGCAGAACACGGGCACAAGAGACCGAAGCTCACGTGAATGAGTCAATCAGAAGAACATCTGGTACTAGAAAGTGCTTTCCCAAATTTGACATCAAATTTGAAACCAGTGAACACTTTCATGGCTCCTGACAAAGTTCATATCCACCTAACACAAAATCAGGGCATTATTCAGTTAATTAGATACTCTAGAAAGGTAATCGGATAACCAGCCAAAGTCACATTATTTCTGGATTGGCTGCTACCCTCATGTCCACGGGGTCCGCGGACAGCAGTCCTGAGCAGCCGCAGCGGGAGCCGGCGCAGGGTGACTGCCATGTCCTGCCGGCAGCAGGACAGGATGCCGGGAAGAAAGGGTGTCCAGCACCTAGGGGTTCTCTGTTCGGGTGGCTCAGCTTGCGTCCTGCAGCCTCTCAGTCCTCTGACTACAGTTGCAGGAGGTGCTGCTGGGGGCGTGGGGCCTGGCAGATCCTGCTCCAGGCTTCCCTTCACCCGGCAGAGCTTCCCTGCACTGGCAGAGCTCCATCAGGACACCCAGAGGGCTTGTCTCTGAAGAGGCAGGGAGCGTGGGGAAGCCGCAAGCCCCAGGCCGAGGTGCTCGGTGTCCCCACAGCTGGCTTTTGCCTCAAAACCCCAGGTATAGTCACAAATGGGTACGACCCCCAAGAAGCCATTGTCAGCTCAGTGACTTTTGGTTTTAGTTGCGGCTTTGAGACCTTCTTAGGTAAGTTACCCTTGCTGGGTCTTGCTTTCCACATCGGTAAGCGCCAAAAAGCTTCACCTTTATAAGCCAACAGAAAGCCTCAATTTTAATTAACAAACATTTACTTATCAATCATTTTCTACCTGGATGGAGTTTAATTCAAAAGAAAGGTATTAACCGAGAAAGTTTTTCTTTTTAAGAGTGTGTGGGCCAGGCACTGTGGCTCATGCCTGTAATCCCAGCACCTTGGGAGGCTGAGGCGGGTGGATCACGAGGTCAGGAGATTGAGACCATCCTGGCTGAAACGGCAAAACCCCATCTCTACTAAAATACAAAAAATTAGCCGGCTGTGGTGGCACACGCCTGTAGACCCAGCTACTCAGGAGGCTGAGGCAGGAGAATCGGTTGAACCCGGGAGGCTGAGGTTGCAGTGAACTGACATTGCACTACTGCGCTCCAGCCTGGAGACAGAGCAAGACTCCATCTCAAAAAAAAGACTGTTAGTGTGGTGCTCATGTCCCGGGGGGGAAGGGCTGGCGCGGAGTTTCCTCTGCCCAGCTCTGCAGGCGACTCTCACGGCTCATCAGAGCCAGCGGACCACACAGACAGGTCTCTAAGGCAGCGCCAGAGTGGACTGGCAGCCACAGCCTGTGGTGAAACGCAAAGTAAGTCGGGATTTGACATTTGGATAGATGTTAATTTCAAATTTGAGAACAGCTTGTAAAATGACAACAGAGACATGTTTACTGATCATTGACTCCCTAATCATCGCTTTTGTTCCTTCAAAGCCTCAACATTTTGCAGTTTCTGCCAACAGAATTCTCCAACTTTGCAAACGGCTCTCCTGTGGTGACAGCACCACCTCACTCCCAGTCGGTGAGAAGGGTGATTTTCTGTCTTCCTTCCAGAGCAATTTACATTCCTGGGAAGCCGCTCGGCCTGTTTAATATTCTCGTCATGCTGAAAATCCATGTCTTCTTTTCCTGATTGTATTTCAGGCACGAGTTTAAGGAAGGAATAATTTTTTAAAACCACAAAACAAAGAGTTTTACATACTCAATTTCACAAAATTCAGTATCGCAGAATTGCAAATACATGCTCTGTGACTCAGTCTCCAGGGCTTAACCTCCCCCTTATAATAAATTTAGAGGGTCCTGAAATTTTATCTTCTTTTGCAAGGACAAATACTGGGAGAGAATGTCAGGAGAGGAAAATAAGCAGATTGTCTTCTGCTAGACAAACCACCCTCGGGCATTTACACATTTGGCAGAGCTCTAATTTTGTTTCCTAACCTCCAATCACTACCTGAAATGGGTCTGTGCAGGCTATCAAGGTGCCAGCAGCCCTGTGCTCCTGGGGCATCCAGGCGAAAATCCAACCCCTGGCCTTTTCCAGCTTCCGGAGGCCGCTGCACTCCCGGCTCACTGGTCCTCCCTTCCTTCTTCCATCTTCAAAGCCAGCAGCATAGCGTCTTCCAATCTGACTCTGAGCCTCCTGTCTCCCTCCTTCACTTGTAAGAACTCTTGTGATGACATCATGCCCACCCACAACACCCGTCTTAATTTAATCACACCTTACAAAGTCCATTTCGTCATGTGAGGTAATATATTTATGAGTCCAGTTTAACCAATTACCAAGTGTGGTAGAGGAAATACAATGATGGAAGGTTTAACCTGAGGAAAGAAAAATCGCTCAAAGCAGTCTGAACTATTTGAAGGCTGCCGGACCAACTTCAGTCATTCTGCTCCCCATGCCCTAGGGACAATTGTTTACAGGCATTTTGCTCCTTACAGCTGTGTCACCCATTATTTTCATGTTCCTGGAGTCTATGAGACAAAGAAAAATGTATAGTCAATCAATAGCTTACATTGTTTTAATGTAAATTATTGGTAAACAACTCAGGATCTGCCTCTTTTCTCCTTAAAAACCCCCTGGTACCTGCTGCTGATGGGTGCGTACTCAGGGAAACCGAATCTGTGCTCCCAGGCGGCCAGCCTCAGGGTTTGTGCTCAAATAAACTCCGTGCTAGCTCATATTTTCTGAATCTTGTTATCTAAGGTTGACAAACCTAAGGGACATCATTCTAAGATCAGTGAACATGATTTTGCTGTAGGTTATCATAGGTTTAGAAAGGAAAAAAGCACAAGAAATCTAACCAAATATAGGGATTCGTAGTCATACTATCAGAATGTGATAGGATTTGGAGCTGTGTCCCCACCAAATCTCATGTGGAATTATAATCCCCGGGGTTGGAGGTGGGGCCTGGTGGGAGGTGACTGCATCACGGGGGGTGGGTTCTCGTGGAATGGTTTAGCACTGCCCCCCACTCGGCACTGTGTGTGAGTTCTTGTGAGACCTAGTTGTTGAAAAGTGAGTGGCACCTGCCCTCTCTCTTTCTCCTGTTCTGGCCACATAAATTGTGTCTGCTTCCGCTTCATCTTCGCCATGATTGTAAGTTTCCTGAGACTGCCCCAAAGCAGAAGCAGCTATGCTTCCTGTACAGCCTACAGAACAGTAAACCAAGTAAACCTTTTTTCTTATAAATTACCCAGTCTCGGGTGTTTCTTTTTCTTTTTTTTTCTTTTTTTTTTTGAGACAGAGTTTCACTCTTCTTGCCCAGGCTGGAGTGCAGGGACGCAAACTCAGCTCACTGCAACCTCTGCCTCCCAGATTTAAGTGATTCTCCTGCCTCAGCCTCCCGCATAGCTGGGATCACAGGCATCCACCACCACATCCAGCTAATTTTTGTATTTTTAGTAGAAATGGGGTTTCACCATGTTGGCTAGGCTGGTCTTGATCTCCTGACCTCAGGTGATCCACCCACCTTGGCCTCCCAAAGTGCTGGGATTACAGGTGTGAGCCACCATGCCTGGCCTCAGCTGTTTCTTTATAGGAATGTGAGAACAGGCTAATACAGAAAATTGGTACTGAGAAGTGGGGTATTCCTATAAAGATACCTGAAAATGTGGAAACAACTTTGGAACTGGATAGTGAGGAGAGGTTGGAAGAGTGTGGGGGGCTCAGAAGAAGACAAGAAGACAGGGAAAATTTTGAAACTTCCTTAATTGTTGTGACACAAATGCTGATAGTGATATGGAGAGATAGACTGAAAAGGTCTCAGATAGTGATAAGGAACTTACTAGGAACTAAATAAAGCAAAGGTCACTTTTGTTATGCATTAGCAAAGAACCTGGCAGCACTGTGCTCATGCCTGAGGGATCTTTGGAACGTTGAGCTTGAGAGTGATGATTCAGGGTATCTGACAGAGGAAATTTCTTTTTCTTTTTCTTTTCTTTCTTTTTTTTTTCTTTTTTTTTGGAGACAGAATCTCGCTTTGTCACCCAGGCTAGAGTGCAATCTCGCTCTGTCACCCAGGCTAGTGGTGCAATCTCAGCTCACTGCAACCACCTCCACCTCCCGGGTTCAAGCCGATTCTCCTGCCTCAGGCTCCCAAGTAGCTGGGATTACAGGCGCATCCCACTACATCTGGCTGATTTTTGTAGAGATGAGGTTTCACCATGTTGGCAAGGCTGATCTCAAACTCCTGACCTCAGGCGATCTGCCCACCTCAGCTTCCCAAAGTGCTGGGATTACAGGTGTGAACCACCGTGCCCAGCCTGGCAGAGGAAATTTCTAAGCAGTAAAGCCTTCAAGATGTTGCTTGGCTGCTTCTAACAACCTTTGCTCATATGCGTGAGCAAAGAAATGATCTGAAACTATAACATATTGAAAAGGGAAGCAGAGCTGAAACATTTGGAAAATTTCCAGCCTGCCCATGTGGTAGAAAAGAAAAGCCCATTTTCAGGGGAAAAATTCAAGCAGGCTGCCGAAATTTGCAGAAGCAAATAGGAGCCAAGTGATGACAGCCAAGACAATACGAAAAAGGACTGCAAAGAATTCGGACACCTTCATGGCAGTCCCTCCCACCACAGGCTCAGAGGCCTAGGAGTGAAGAATGGTTTCATGGGCTGGGCCCAGGGCCCTATTGACTCAGCTGCCTCAGGACACTGCTCCCTGCATCCTGGCTGCTCCAGCTCCATCTGTGGCTCAAAGGAGCCCAGGTACAGCTCAGGTCACTGCTTCAGAGGGTGCAAACTATAAGCCTTGGTGGCTTTCACATGGTGTTAAGACTGCAGGTATGCAGAGTGCACGAGTTGAGGCCTGGGAGCCTCCACCTAGATTCCAGAGGATGTCTGGGAATGCCTGGGTGTCCAGGCAAAAGGCTGCTTCAGGGACAGAGTCCTCATGAAGAACCTCTACTAGGGCAGTGAAGAGGGGATAGGTGGAATTGGAGGCCCCACAGTCCCTCTGGAGCACTGCCTAGAGAGCTGTGAGAAGAGAGCTGCCATCCTCCAGACCCCAGAATGGTGGATCCACCACAGTTTACACTCTGCGCCTGGAAAGCCTGCAGGCACTCAATGATAGTCCATGAGAGCAGCCACAGGGGCTGAGCCCTTCAGAGCCACAGAGGTAGAACTACCTAAGACTTTGGGAGCTCACCCCTTTCATCAGTGTGCCCTGGGTATGAGACATGGAGTCAAAGGAAATTATCTTGGAGGTTTAATATTTAATGACTTCCCTGCTGGGTTTCAGACTCGCATGGGGCCTATAGCCCCTTTCTTTTGGCCAATTTCTCCTTGAAATGGGAATCTGTTGGGAAACACTGCAAAGGAGAAAGGACTTACAGAGTACCTACATAAATTTGTTATGAGTAACATATAAACAAGGAACAAAACTGCAGAAGGCCGCAGGAGGCCTCTGAGGAGGAAGGCCTCACCATGCCTCATGTTCCAGTGCAGGGGGACCTTGGCTCTGTCACCATAAACACTGTGCTCAAGGACATAAAACCCCTTCGTAGCACTATGACGTAGCCAGGCTTGTAGGCTCCTTTTAAGGCATGAGTTCCATCAGCTGCACATAGATAATAAGCTAAAGACAACCACATGTTCTTGTTTTGTGAAGCTCCCAAACCGCCCCTGTTATCAATCCTTAGGATGATACACCAGTTCCGGCTCACTGATTCTCTCCACCATCACTCCACCCCTGCCCTATAGATCAAAGTGATTGTGATCAATAAATAGTGTGGATAATCAGAGCTTAGGGCCTTCACTGTTTCCTCCAGAGTAACGAAGTGATGGCTCCTGGTCCCACTTTTCCACTTAATCTGTCTTTCTCTCATTCCTTTGTCACCACGGAACTTGGGGTACCCATGGGTGATGTAGGGCTGGCTCCCTACATTCTGGTGCCCAACGTGGGGCTCATGGATCCCTGCATTCTGGCACCCAATGTGTGGGGCTCATGGATTCCCTACAGAATCTTTACCCAACGCTTTTACCTCCATTGTATCTTGGAAGTAAACAACCTGGTTTTCATTTTACAGGCTCATAGGTGGAAGAGACTTGCCTTGTCTCAGACGGGGGTTTGGACTTTGGACTTTCGAGTTAATGCTGAAATTCAGACTTTGGGGATCTGTTAAGAAGGGATGATTGTATTTTGCAATCTGAGAAGGACATGAAATTTGGAGGGGCCAGGAGTAAAATGATATGGCTTGGCTCTGTGTCCCACCAAATCTCATGTCGAATTGTGATCCCCAGTGTTGGAAGTGGGGCCTGGTAGGGGGTGACTGGATCATGGGGGCTGAGATCTCATGAATGGTTAGCACCATCCCCCCTTGGTATTGTGTAGTGAGTTCTCAAGAGATTTGGTTGCTTAAAAGTGGGTGGTACCTCCTCCACTCTCACTTCCTTCTGCTCCCGCCATGTCAGATGTGCCTGCTTCCCCTTCACCTTCCTCCATGGTTATGTTTCCTGAGGCCTCCCCAGAAGCAGAAATTACTATGCTTCCTGCAGAGTCTTCCATGAGCCAATTAAACCTCTTTTCTTATAAATTACTAAATCTTGGGTATTTCTTTATAGCAATGCAATAGCAGACTAATACAGAATGTTGCCTAAAAATAAAATTCTAAGCCCCTTATCCAACTAAACAGACACCTCCTCTCAGGCAAGGGCATTCCTAAGTTAACGTGACAAATCAGTTCAGGCCCTGGTGGGAAGAGAGGGTCAGACATGCCTTGTTAGACCTTCCTCCCTTTGAAACTCAGGCACAGTTGATTAGCATTAACATTAAAATAGAGACCTTAAGACTGATGAAAAGACTATTTGTAGCAATAAGATACCAACATGATAGATAGCAGCCCTTAAAAGAAATATAAGGATTTTACTCCAAAATATATTTCTTTGACATATTTTGAAATGGTCCTGCAAAGCTGTCTTCTGTGGGGAAAATGTAAATTCTGTAGTGAATCTCCTTCTTTTTCTAGGTCTTTTCTCTAGATCCAAAAGAGAATTAACTGAGTCTGGCACCTTTTTAAGTCTGATAAGAAACATTTACAATCTATTCTCTCTGAAGCCTATTACTTGGAGGCTTCAACTGATTGATAAAAACCCCGGTCTCTGTAATCGCTTCTCTTAACCCAGACACTCCCTTCTAATGATTCCAGTTCTTCAGATAATAACTTTTTCAACCAATTGCCAATCAGAAAATCTTTGAATCTGGAAGTCCCCCACCTGCCACTTCAAGCTGTCCTGCCTTTCTGGACCAAAACAATGTAAATTGTACAGGTACTGATTGATTTCTTACGTCTCCCTAAAACGTAGAAAACCAAGCTGTAGCCCAACCACCTTGGGCACACATTCTCAGGACCGCCCGGGGCTGTGTCACAGGTCATGATTCTCACATTTGGCTCAGAATAAATATCTTCCAATATTTTACAGAGTTCGACTTTTTTCCTTGACAATAACTGGAGTCTCAGAGAAGACTCAGAACCCTGGATGGAGCTGCCCAAAACCGGAGCTGAGGTAATAGCTGGGGCCCACTGAAAACCCCTCTAACTTTGAGTTTCTTCTCAAGTGAAACTGGTAAGTTCTATTGAGCCCTGGACAATTTCACTGATGGTCCTTGGTTTATTCTGAATTTTTTTTCTCCTAGGAAGTTGTTGAGGATGCATTCAAAAGGTCTTCCCTACTGATTTTTCTCTCAATATTTATCTCAATTGGCTTGTGACAGGCTTTGACTGTGTCTCCACCTAAATCTCTCTTGTAGTTTTCATAATCCCCATGTGTTGTGGGAGGGACCTGGTGGGTGGTAATTGAATTATGGGGGTGGTTACTTCCATGCTGTTCCCATGATAATGGGTGAGTTCTCCAAAGATCTGATGGTTTTATAAGGGGGTCTTTCCCTCCTTGACGCGGCACTTCTCCTTCCTGCCATCATGTGAAGGAGCTGTTTGCTTCCCCCTTTGCCACCATTGTAAGTCTCCTAGAGCCTCCCCAGCCATGCTGAACTGTGAATCAATTAAACCTCTTTCCTTTACAAATTACCCAGTCTCAGGTATGTCTTTATCAGCGGCCTGAGAACAGACTAAAACTGCTTATCTGTGCATTTTCATGATGAACTGGGCTGTCATTTTCATAGATAAATGACATACTGAACTCCTCGGCTCCAAAGAGAAAGGACATTTTGCTCCTCGAAGCCAAAGGTGCCCCTGAGTGACCAGGTGCCAGGTGGGAATGTGTGGGGGTGGACCTCCCATGATGTGTATTGGCCTTACAGGGAATACCCCCGACCAACAAATTAATTTTAAAAGGCTCATCCAGGAAATACATATGAGACATGACCACTCAGAATTTTGAACCCTCTTGGAGGTGATAGACGTCTGGAGAGAGAAACTGGGACACACAGAGGCAGAAGTGACTCAGTGGTGAAACACTGTGTAGTTCTACCCACAATCAGCACACATCAATCCACCACACACACAAAAAAACCCTAGGCCACAGCTAGCCTCCTTTTAAGAAAAGGACATGAGAAACAAATTATCTAAGAATGAGGAAATACAAGGAGAATGACCCCCTTTCAGGTATCCCGTTTGGGTTTATGGTGCCACTCCATTCAAGTGTTTGTGTAAATGGAAAACGTTTGAGGGCATGCCAGGTTTTCTCCTACTTCAACTGTTTACATTTTATGATTTGTTGCACACATTTTTAAATGATACACAAATTACATCAAGAAAAATTCAGAGCCTAAAAGTTGACCTGCAACTATGGAGTTCCTAAGTTCTCTGTTTCTCTGTGTTCTTTTCTGCGTGCTTTAAATCTGCTGCTACCTTTCCACTGGTGTTGATAAAAACCACTCTTTGGATCCAAATATTTTTGTTTCATTTCATTTTTTGTAAACTAGTGAGTTTGTTTTGATATCTCATGGCTAGGGTTCTCAAGTAAAACCTAAAGAATCTTATTTGTCTAAGTGTGTATGTGTGTTTAAATGTGTTTATGTGTATGTACATGTATTTTGTTATGTGTTGTGGCCACAAGGTACTAATTTGGCTTAAAAGCAGCATTCAGAAATTGAGGAAATAAGCCCAAATGTCTTTCCATGGCATGTGACTTAAGTAAATCACATTTTATTTTACTAATACAAAGCCAGCTTACCACCACCACCAAAACGTGGCTATATTTGTAATTGTGCACCTATGCATTCAAAGCCTGGAAAGGAGAGTGGAAGTGCATAAGCTGACAGTGATTGTTTCTGGGAAGAGAAGGAGGGAAGGAGAACTTTCACAGTCTGTCACTGGAGTGTCACAGTCCCACTGCTTTATCGTTGAAATCTTTTACGAAAAGAGCACATTCATGTGTAACTCATACGGTAAAAAAAACACAAAAACCTAAAAATGTGATACACATATAACTACAGTATATAGGTGTAAAAGAAAATAAAATCTCAGGAACCCCAAACTCGTTATGTCAAAGGGAGGGTTAAGCCTGGGGATTACGTCATGCAACCCGGCCACTGCCCTTCTCAAGTGGATAGCTGTGATTTCATCACCCTGTGTCACAGCACTGTCCATACACCAGGTTCCCACAAGGACAAAGGGCCTTCTGCCTCTCCGGATGGCCACCTTCGCAAAGTGCTCACAAGGAAATCCTTGCTGGTCCCTAATCTTTCAGGATACTCATTCCTCTGTAAAACAAACATGCTTATTGTAACCTTAGGTCTGCAACCTAACTTTGACTCTTAAAAGTGATTTCTGTTAAATCTCACCCTGGCAATATTAATTACAAGTTTACCTTCCAGGTACAGAACAAGGACAAGATGATCAGCCACTCTTCTGCCTACCCTGATACAGGCTACGTAACTCTTTCCTCCACTCCCTCTGGTCAGAAGTTTGCCTCATCTCATGTAAATTATTGGTTTACCAGGCACTCATCAGAGCCTCACTGCCAAACCCTCCCTTTTTTTCTTCCTGCTTGCTCTCACCTCCTCAACACCCAGTCCCCAAAATCCTATTTAGATGGCACAGTTGATGCTTCTGTGGCTTGCGTTTTCCTGGGCCCATCCTCGGACCTCTACTGATGGAGATATTTGCCTCAGTCACTCATTTTTGGTTGAGAAGCTCATTAAGTGAATGGAAGCCATTGAACACATGGCTTGAACACACTTCGCTGCCTGCCTGCCCCAAGTTCATGAGCAGGACTGACGACTACCTGCTTGCAGAAGGAGTGGGACAGCAGGAGGAAAGGGAAACATACCACGGGACATATTTTTGAAACAATTTCAAAATTTTACCCAGTCATATATGTATACACACACACAGAAAATTACAAGGCAGATTACTCACAGCATCATGAGACAATTTTTGAGTGGGTGGGATTTTTTATAGGAAGGTGTTTTTTTTTTTGGCTTCTTTGAATATTTTTTTCTTTTTTAGGTTTTTATATTCATAAAAGTTATATTTACTTTTCAAAAGTGTCAACCTTAAACAATGAGATTCTGAAAATATGATTACATATAGCTTGTATTTGAACACGCAGCCTGAGATTGATCACCTAGACAAATGGGGTCAGCCTTTCCAAGTGGAGAAGTTCAGGTTTCACTTGTCAGGTGGAGACAGAGAAACTCCAGCAGGATCACCACAGCTTTCACAGGAGACCAGGGGCACATGCCACAGCCATTCAATTGGTTAGGGATCACTGTATTTCAGGGAAGATCGCATTATGACTCAATGAGGAGGGGTAGTGAACTGAGGGGGTCTTACCTCTGGCACCATTTGGTCTTTGCTATTCACAGGTAAAAGAGAATAAAAAGGCAGAGTTGAGCTTCATACCATGTGACCTAGGCTGCAAGGCCACATTCCCCTCAAGGCTCAGGATAATTCAAAGTCCCAACAGCTTTAAGTATGAATGACTTAATTTTACAAAAGATAATATATGCACATGAATTGAAAATCAAAAAGTACAAAAAGGTATCCAGGGAAGCACCCCTCCCACTTCTACCATCTGTCATCTTCCAGCACTCCTTCCAGAAGGCCTTGCGCTATGCCAGTTTTCTCATTTTTCCTCCCAGGGACAGTTTAAGGATCTTTCTACCTATCCTTTTGCTAAATTTATATTTTACTCAAATGCAAGCATATGATAACTGTGATCCTATACTTGCTTTTCCCATATACAATGTGTCCATGCAAAGCTGCCTGTTCTTTTGAACAGCCACCGAGTATTCCGCTACGTGAGTGTGCTGCAGCCTATTTGCTCAGGTCCATACTTGACGGGTCTTTAAATCGCCTGCAATCTTTTGCTATTACAAAACATGCTGCGGGCCATTTTGCGCACATGCAAAAATGCAAATCTGTGGTATGTTTCCCGAAACAAAAATCGTAAGGTTTAACGACACGAACTTTCAATTTTGGAAGATATTTCAACTTGTTCATCCTGGAGAGTATGTCAGTGTCACTCACAAAAACAATACACGAGGGTGCCTGCTGCCCCCACTCTTGCCAGCAGCGTCATCACCCTTTTGATCTTTGTTAACCTATGAGAAGGGGTACCGGGTTATAATTTTAATTTGTATTATAAATTAAGTTGGGCCTTCTTTCGCACGTCAAACTCTATTTGCATTCCTTTCCCTGTGCACTGCTTTTTGCCTGCCTTTTCCCGAACCACTGCTCTTCCCACCGTGTGCAAAGGGAGCGCCGGCTCCACGTGCTCAGGAAATCCGCGCTTTGCGCAGGTGTCGAACTTCTCCCCGGCTTGTCTTTGGACTGCATTCGCTGTGTGTGCACGCTACTCTTCTTCTGTAAGGAGAGTGCACTGCTCTGATTTTCAAAGTGTCGATGACATTCTGGGAAGGAAGGCTCAGCTAGTGCCCCCCTTTCCACCGCTCAGACCCCTGCTTTTTCGCCCGGGGGTTGGTCCGGCCCCGCGCCCGCCGGGGTCTCGGGCCAATGCCCAGAACCGACTCGGGGGAGGCCGCGCTCTCGCTCCAAGGCGACCAGAAGCCCACGTGCTACGGGAGACATCGGAACCAGCAACGCGGTGCGTTTCCCGCGTTACATGGGACCCGTTTGCTGGGGACTTCCGGGGCGGGGCCTGTCTGGAGCGGAAGAGCCTGGGCGGTGCTCTGGGACGGGGTGGGGGTGCGGGTCTGCGGCCTTCGGGTCCGGGGCAGCGGCGGCGGTCGCGGGCACGGGGCGGGGCGCGAAGCGGGAGGCGCGCGCCAGGCCGTGGAGTGCGGCGTGAGGCCGGGCCGCGCGGCCATGAACCTGGAGCGGCTGCGGAAGCGCGTTCGGCAGTACCTCGACCAGGTGGGCGGCGCCGGCCCGGGGCGCCGGGAGCGGGGCGCGGGGAGCGGGGCGCGGGGCCCAGGCCGCGCTGGGTCGGTTTCCGCGCGTCGTGGGGCTGGAGTGACTGCTGTCGGGCTGTCGGTGGGGAGGGCTGGGCTGGCCCTGGACCTTCCTCTGGGGCCGGCGCTGTCTGCGCCGCACCCCGAGGGGACCGGTCCCTGCAACCGGGAGGCACAGCCTGGGCGGTGCAGGCCGCTCGAGCGCAGGGGGCGCCTCACTGGGGTCCGAGCCTCGCTCTGCGCCGGGCGCGGAGGAGGGGCCCAGGAAACACTCGCGACTGGAGGCAAGGCGAAGGACAGTTTTTGGAGGAGAGTTGCAGGGTGGCCTTAGAATTGGGCTAGCTAATAAAACATTTTTGAGAGGTTTAGTTGTAGTTTTTGTTGGGCTGAAATAAGTGAGTAAAGAGGTAAAGAAGCCTGTTGTTTCAGATCAGTACTTTAAAAATTCTGGTTAACCACATCTGTGTTCCCTGCACTATCTTTGAGTGAATAGCAGACAATGTTTAAGGAAAGAAGTGGCTTCCAGAATCAGCCGTGTTATTCATGATGTCGTTTGTTTTTTGTCAAAATGCTTGCTCTTTCAGTAAATTGGAAACGAAGGCACAGAAACGCCACGTGTAATGCAGAGTTTTCGGAACTGGGTGCTCAATGACGTGGCCAAATGCTTGCAGTCCATTGGAGGGCTGGTTTTTGTTTACCATAAGTCAGTGAACTCCGTGTTTTCTGATCACTTTTTCTTCGGCACGGGGACGTAGTGAAGAGTATAACAGGCCTGGTTTCCAGCCTCAGAGACACCGGTACTGAGCATATTTGTTACCAGCCTGTTGGCATTCCTTCTGCCTTGGGCTGGCAAAGGTGGTCCTGGCTTTCATCCAGGGGAACTGAGGCAGAAACTGTAGAAGACTGAGGACCGAGGAGCAGAACAGGGACTAAAGCTGGCCGTAGGTCACTGTGGGTGGCTCTCACTGTCGGCTCCTTCATTTTTGTTAGACTTGGAGGAGGTGAGTTTTTGTTAGAGGAGTTTTGTTAGAGGAAGTGAGTTCTTCCGCATGTTCAGTGAAGCTTAGCTAATGTATATGTGTGTATGTTTTTAAATTTCAGTGTTATTAAAACTGCAACTGTATTATATGAGGTATTTGAGTATAGTGTTCTGTCTATTAAATTTCACTTTGGGATTCATTACCAGCTCATTGAAAGGGTTACATAAATATCAGCACAAGAATTGCTAATAACTAGCCTTTGCTGTTTCAGTTGCATTTCACTTGTATGTACATTTTTATAGTATATGAGTTTTTTTTTAAAATTACCTTCATGAGTTGCATATACAAAGATATTACAGTAATATTTGTTCCGTTGAACTAAAATTCACCCTACGTGAGCTATAAGATAGAGATGTAAAAAGTTGTCTTGAGATTAGATTTATTATATAGAATTATAATAATATTAGAAATCTGTTTAAGACTATTGAAATAACAGGGTACTTTTTTTTTTGGTATGCAGCAACAGTATCAAAGTGCTCTATTTTGGGCAGATAAAGTAGCTTCACTCTCTCACGGTAAGTGGCAAAATGCTAATTTTTTTTCTGATTACTCTTAAAAAATGTTTTCTATTTCACCTTGTACCCTGGACCACTTATGTGAATTTTTCCCTGCAGAGGAACCCCAGGACATCTATTGGTTGGCTCAATGTCTTTTCCTGACAGCACAATATCACAGAGCCGCTCATGCGCTTCGGTCACGAAAACTGGACAAGGTAAGTAATTGTATAAACTTTAAAGCTCTTCAGAGCTTTAAAAAAATGTCATTAGTGGCCGAGCGCAGTGGCTCATGTCTGTAATCCCAGCACTTTGGGAGGCCTAGGCGGGTAGATCATGAGGTCAGGGGTTCAAGACCAGCCTGGCCAAGATGGTGAAACGCTGTCTCTACTAAAAATACAAAAATTAGCCAGGCATGATGGCAGACGCCTGTAATTCCAGTTACTCGAGAGGCTGAGGCAGGGAATTGCTTGAACCTGGGAGCCTGGGCGACAGAGCAAAACTCTGTCTCAAAAAAAAAGTTTGGTGGCCATGCCTTTAATCCCAGTGCTTTGGGAGGCTGAGGCGGGTGGATCACGAGGTCAAGAGATCGAGACCATCCTGGTCAACATGGTGAAACCCCATCTCTACTAAAAATACAAAAATTAGCTGGGCATGGTGGCCCACACCTGTAGTCCCAGCTACTCGGGAGGCTGAGGCAGAAGAATTGCTTGAACCCAGGAGGCGGAAGTTGCAGTGAGCTGAGATTGCGCCATTACACTCCAGCCTGGGTAACAAGAGTGAAACTCCGTCTCAGGAAAAAAAAAAGTTAATGTCTTATGTGAATATCCCATTTATGTTGAAATTATTTAAATGGATGCAATTTTATTTTTATTTTTGTTTTTTGGGGGTTTCACTGTGTTACCCAGGCTGGGGTGCAGTGGGATGATCATGGCTCACTGTAGCCTCAGACTCCTGAAGGATCAAAAGATCCTTCTGCCTCAGCCTTCTTAGTAGCTGGGACTACAGTTACATGCCACCATACCCATTTAATTTTTAAATTTTAAATTTTTTTGGTAGAGACAAGGTCTCGCTATGTTGCCCAGGCTAGTCTTGAACTCCTGGTCTCAAGTGATCCTCCTGCCTTGGTCTCCCAAAGTGCTGGGATTATAGGTGTGAGCCATCACAGTAGGCTCAACTTTTCTTCCACTACAGTCCTCCACTCTACCAACTGAGCTATCGAAGGCTCTGCTGGCCCAACTTTTCTTACTGAATGTGAAGGGAAAATGTCTTACACCTAATCTGTATCTTCTTTTTCCCCCATCTTTCATCTAGTCTCTAAATTCTGAAGACTGTTTTCTAAACAGTTCTGAAATCATAGATATTCCTTTTCCTCTCCACTCATACATATTAGGCCTTTAATTTTTTTGTCTATCCTGTTACAGTTTCTCTTCTTGTTTCTTTTCTCCAGTAACAGTTTCTCTTTCTTACCATCCCTGTGTCCAGTTCATCTTATGAACTGTTACAGGGGTGAGTAGTCTTCATAAAACATGGATGTGATTTTATTCCCACAGTCATTCAGTGACTTCCCGTTACCTGCAGGATAAAGTCAGATGCAGCAGTAGGTCTGTGAGGCCCTCCATGATTTCTCTCCAGTTTGTGTCTGATCCACCACCATCAATACTCAGAGCACGTGCCCCAGTCATGTGGAGCTGCACTGAGCTCCTTGGCCCTGCAGTTATTCACAGTTAGAGCTTGGAGTGCTGCCCAGCGTTCCACTCCGCTGCTTGACCAAGTCCTCACTTAGTTGCTCTCCTGCAGATGTTTCCTTCTTCACCTGGCTGCCACCTTCTGTGCCCCCTTTCATCATGCTTACCCATTAGACTTAGGTCACGTCTCCCCTACTGTAACCTCCTGAGGCAAGGCCTTACTCCTTTTCGAAACCTTGGTGCCTAGTAAACGCTACGTTCATGATAAATATAGTTTAACAAGACTGGAATTTTTTTTTAACTGTAAGAGTAAAAGGAGAAATGAAAATAGCTCTATTTCATGCTTATGGCTTTCGTTGAAAGTGAAGATACATATTATTTTGACCACTTTTTAAACAAATTAATTTCTTTCCTAGTTGTATGAAGCATGTCGTTACCTTGCAGCTAGGTGCCATGTAAGTATGCTCACAATTTAATTTTTGTTTGGTTGAAAGTTTGATGGTGTGAGTGTTAGGCATCCCTTATATATGTGTGAGGTTTTTAGTGATGGAGGTTGGCAGGTTAGTAAAGTATTTCATGAGGAAGTGTTCTTCTCCTTAGTATTGTTTGCTGTAAAATACTAATTCTTCATTTACTAAAAGTTGACATGCATGAAGAAAATTCTACTTTAAACATTTTACATTTAAATAATGGATGTCATACACATTATCAGGACCTAGAAATAGAAATTCCATTTGACCCAGCAATCCCATTACTGGGTATATGTCCAAAGGTTTATAAATTGTTCTACTATAAGGACACATGCACATGAATGTTCATTGCAGCACTGTTTACAATAGCAAAGACCTGGAAATAACCCAAATGCCCATCGATGATAGACTGGACAGGGAAAATGTGGCACATATACACCATGGAATATTATGCAACCATAAAAAATGATGAGTTCGTGTCCTTTGTAGGGACATGGATGAACCTGGAAACCATCATTCTCAGCAAACTGACACAAGAGCAGAAAATCAAACACCGCATGTTCTCACTCATAGGCAGGTGTTGAACAATGAGAACACATGGACACAGGGAGGGGACACTACACACTGGGGTCTGTTGGGGGGAAATAGGGGAGGGACAGCAGAGGATGGGGAGTTGGGGAGAGATGCCATGGGGAGAAATGCCAGATATAGGTGATGGGGAGGAAGGCAGCAAATCACACTGCCACGTGTGTACCTAATGCAACAATCTTGCATGTTCTTCACATGTACCCCAAAACCTAAAATGCAATTAAAAAAAAAAAGAAATCATGGGTGATGGGTAGCATTTCTGTTTTCCACATAGTATGCTGCAAAAGAGCACCAGCAGGCCCTTGATATTCTTGATATGGAAGAGCCAATCAACAAAAGATTATTTGAAAAATACTTGAAGGATGAAAGTGGCCTCAAAGATCCCTCCAGTGACTGGGAGATGTCACAGTCTTCAGTAAGTAGTACTGTTAAAACACCTCAGTAATGGCAGTGAGAATTACCCTCTTGACATGGCAGAAATGCATTATCTTCTTTAACTTGAGTATTACCATATTGAAACAATGTGGTTGCCATTTTCTTTAATTTGCCCACCAAAACCAAAAAAGATTCAGAGACATTTCTTAGCCATCAATTGGAAGCTGTAATTCTATCCTCAGATGCCTGCATCTAAAATAGGCTGGCTTAAAATCTTCCCTCTCATATTTGATGCCTTAAGCTACTCCGTAAAAGTGGAATCATTTTTCTCCTTCTTTCTGTGTTGCAGCAGTGTTTTGGACCTACACTAAGAAACCTTGATTAGCTTAGATGTTTCTTTCCAGGAAATGGTTTTGTATTCCTGTTTGCTTCATAGTACATTGCTGTGTAATTTTGTATATTTCAGTTTTTATACTTCTTATCTCCATGAAATTCCACGTTTCTTGCTGACAGAAATTGTGTAATAATAAGTAACATTTACAGATTATTATTCTGGATTGTTACTCTTTAAAAAAAAAAAAAAAACTTACTGAGATATAATTCATATGCCATGCAGTTCACTCATTTAAAGTGTATGGTTCGATGCTTTTTAGTATATTCACAGAGCTTTGCAAACCTCACCATGGTCAATTTTAGGATGTTTTTATTATTCAGAAAGAATCCTGTATCCCTTACCTGACCCACCAATTATCTTCCCACTTTTTTTTTTTTTTTTTTTTTTTTTTTTTATTTTGTTTTTTTTTTTTTTTTTTAGTTGATATAGGCTCTTTGCTCTGTTGCCTAGGCTGGAGTACAGTGGCACAATCACAGCTGACTGCAGCCTCAACCTGCCAAGTTCCAGTGATTCTCCCATCTCAGCCTCCCAAATAGCTGGGACTATAAGTACATGCCACCACAGTCGGCTACATTTTTTAAAAATGTTTTGTGGAGACAGGGTGTCACTGTGTTGCCCAGGCTGGTCTCAAACTCCTGGGCTCAGGTGATCCTTGCACCTTAGTTTCCCAAAGTGTTGGGATTACAGGCATGAACCACCACACCTAGCCCAGTTATTCTTTATATTTTTGGTAGAACTTTATTACTCTACTTTTCACCTTAGATATTTTTAAGCATAAAAAAAATTACACATTCTAGGTGTGTGTTGCTTTTTTTCTGGCCACTCATTACTTTATGTGCTAGGAAGCACATTAATTCTTCTGCTAAAAAATGCATTTATGAGAGTGTTTGGTACAGTCATTATTTTTGGGACTTCTTATCCATCAGTGTTTGGTACAATCATTATTTTGGGGACTTCTTATCCATCAACTTATCTGCTATAAAATGTGTAATTTATTTGTAATGCATTATTTATTTTTTGAAGTTACTTTTTAAAAAAACAACTCATAGGATATTGCTTAGGTCAAAGACTCTCTCATAATTCATTATTTTTTTCCAAAATTTTACTTTACGAATCTTCTTCATCTCCTTAATGATTTTAGCCGCGCGTTGCTGGATCATCTTTAAATTCAGTTGTGTGTTTGAGATCCAGAGTCCGGAATGTATATCAAATTTCCACGTCTTGTTTATGGTAGTCGTGAGATGTCTGTTGAACACCTTACTATGTGCTAGCACCACAGAGATAGTAGTATCTCTAGTCCTCAGAGTTCTATAAGTTAGATAGTGTTTTTACCTTTTTACAGATGAGGAAAGGAAATGGAGGCCAAGAGAGGTTAAATCACTGGTCCAAGGTTATGAGTAAGTGGCAGAGCTAGGGTTTGAACTTAGGTCCATCCTGCCCCAGCAGGCCATTGTGCTGACTGCAGTCACCACTGAGCTGCCTTGCTGCCAGTTTCTGCTCATTAAGATCCTTTTGAGGAGTGGTTGTCTATCACACTGTCAGTCCTGGAGTTCTATTTTATACACACCCACACACATAGACATACACACACTGTTTGCTGTCTGCAAGTCATTGCCCTATTTTGGACAAAACAGATAATGAAGGTAATATCCATGACATGTACTTTTGTTATAAAGGTATGTTGGAACAGAGTGGTTAGAGCCCAGGGAAGATGGATTCAGGAAGCTTTGCTGTGCTTTTTGTGTGTGTGTTTTTATTAATTTATGCCTTGACAGTTGTGATGAACTAAATCCTTTTAAATGCAATAAAACTTGTCAGCATTCTAATACAATTCTCTATCAAAAGTTAAGTTTAAGGACCAGGCATGGTGGCTCATGCCTGTAAACTCAGCACTTTGGGAGGCTGAAGTGGGAGGATCACTTGAGGCCAGGAGTTTGAGACCAGCCTGGGCAACGTAGCAAGATTGTCTCTAGAATATGTTTAAAAAATTAGTTCTTTGTGGTGTTGTGTACCTGTAAGTTTGGCTACTCAGGAAGCTGCGGCAGGAGGGTCACTTGAGATCATAAGGGTTCAAGGCTGCAGTGAGCTGTGATTGCGCCACTGCACTCTAGCCCGGGAGGCAGAGTAACTCGGCCTCTAAGGACAAAAAACGTTAAGTTTAAAACTACTGACTTAATATGTGACTCATCATTTTTCCAACAGATAAAGAGTTCTATTTGTCTTCTCCGTGGGAAAATCTATGATGCTCTAGATAACCGAACCCTGGCTACCTACAGCTACAAAGAAGCTTTGAAGCTTGATGTCTACTGTTTTGAAGCATTTGATCTTTTAACTTCACACCACATGTTGACAGCACAAGAAGGTTTGAAAACTTGGGTGTTTTATGTTTAGGAAAATTAATATTGTTTGGATTTTTTGCTCTGAAATCTTAACAGCAGGCCATGCACAGGTTTAAATAGACCTACTCACTTTCTTAATGTCTTCAAATGTAAAGCACATTGCGGAATGCAGTATTGTACAGTGCCTTGTGCTGTCTGAATCTAGAGATTGTGATATGAAGAGGCCATCTTTTTGAGAAGTGATTGAGGTAGTATAAGCCAGGATTTCAGTATCTCACTCAGTGATTCCCAGCCATGCTGCTCTTTAAATCTTTGGGAAGATTTAGAAACATCCATGTCCAGTTCCCAACTCCAGAGCAGTTCAGTCGGAGTCTCAGGGTGAGACCCTATCATCTGATGATTTAAAGCTCCCACATGATCCTGATGTACCACAGGCACTGAAAATTGGAGTCCAAGTATGTTGGCAGTGATGTGAGGTGGTAAACAAGAGAAACAGAAAATAGAGTGGTTGAATTAGTGGGGTTCTAACATATTTTAGCCTAGTTCAGTGGTTCTCAGTGAGGGTAATTTTGCCCCCGCCCCAGGGAACATCTGGCACTGTCTGGAGACTGTTTGTCACAGCTCAGGGGCAGGGAGGGAGATTGAGAGGTTGCTGCTGGTATCTAGTGGCTACTGGCCAGAGGTCCTGCTTAGTACCGGCAATGCGCAGGCTCCCCTCTTCCCAGCAGAGCAAGCTCCACACAGTGTCAGGAGTGTGGAGGCTGGTGACAAGAGCCACCTGGGGACCTCCTGGTCTCAGCCCTGAAAGAGCAGCCTCCAACCACCAGATGATTCCCATCTCCAGGCCTGGAACCACTGTGTCAGCTTCTGTAGCACATTTTGATCTCCTTATGTTCTGAATTTGATTTACTTAGACCAAGAACTATAGAATAATTTTAGTTGTTGGCTTTTTCCCTCTATAAATATTATGAGGATATTCTTTCTTTTCTCACCGTTTTTAAGAAAAAGAACTTCTTGAATCGCTACCTCTTAGCAAGCTCTGTAATGAAGAACAGGAATTGCTGCGTTTTCTATTTGAGAACAAATTAAAAAAAGTAAGTAAAACCAAAGAATTAGCATTTGCTTTATATAAATATCCTATTTTTCCATTAAATTTGGCATCTAGTCTTGTATTAAATTTTCAAAAATAAAATTTTCATAAATTTAGCACATTTTTGAGAATAGAGCATTTAAAATACATGCGATTCCAAAAAAAAGCTTCCAAAAATACCTATCTTCTCTGAAAGACTCCCTATACTAGAAGATTGAATTACCAAGTAAATGGAATGGTGTTGCATGAAAATGAAGATCTTTTTGTTATAGTTTCTAAGTGTTTACTTTGGGAAATATGCCCACTATGGAATTCTGTGATAAAATTGAGAAGAGAATTACACTTACTAAGAGGAGTACTTATACAACCTAAAATTAAAAGTTTTCAGAGGCTCACATTTATTCTTGTCAGTGTTTTAACCACTTGGGTCAAACACAAATTGAATCCGCATTTTATTTTGTTTTTGTTCATTGTGTTCATGTTTAAATTTCTCTGTGTTTCAGTATAATAAGCCTAGTGAAACGGTCATCCCTGAGTCTGTAAATGGCTTGCAAGAGAATCTGGATGTGGTAGTGTCTTTAGCTGAGAGACATTATTATAACTGTGATTTTAAAATGTGCTACAAGCTTACTTCTGTGTAAGTATATCCATCCATTTTTATGTAGGAACATGGGATCAATGTGCCGTGCTTAGTAGCTAAGCCATCCCCGACACACACCAGTTTTCCAGGGTACATGATTTAAACTTTAGCTAAATTACATATACTATTTTTTGTAGATCTTTTGGGAAAATGCTTGACATTACAAAAAATTTAATTGACAAATATATGTAATCTTTATTAGGTTGGTGCAAATAAAGGTTGCTGCTGGTATCTAGTGGCTACCGGCCAGAGGTCCTGCTTAGCACTGGCAATTTTGTAAAATATTACAAAATAATTGTTGCAAACCGCGGTTATTTTTGTACCAACCTAATAGTATTTCCTATTGGTTTTGATTCTTTTAAATAATCGGACTACTTATTTTATTTATAACAATTCTGTTGACTTAAAGTAAATGTATGTGGTAATGTTTGTTTGTATTCCTTTCAAATAAACCAGAATTTTTTTTCTTTCATTTGTAACTTAATTATGGCCTTAACTGAATCAAACTGAAGATATTGGAGTGAAGAAAGTAAAAAAGTGTTATAACCTGCAGCATCATATGTGCTGCTGTGATGACTGTCTACACATAGCTGATCATCATGAGTGCTGTCATCTACTGTTTTGGGGATAGTAATGTGTCGCTTTAACTTTCAGAGTGATGGAGAAAGATCCTTTCCATGCAAGTTGTTTACCTGTACATATAGGGACACTTGTAGAGCTGAATAAAGCCAATGGTAAGAACTTTTTTTTAATTAAAGTAATTCTTCGACATGAAACAAATTTTTTCTGTAACTTGAAGTTTTGTCTCCAAAATTATGGATAGCTGAGATTGCAGGTAACAACATAATGGACCCCTACTATAAAAGTAATAACTGGGGAGGAAATGTTTACGAAAGTAGCAAACGGCCAGTTTGTTTTCCCATCAGAACAATTAGTTCTTTATCATGCTTCCTACTATCTTTTCTCAAATATATCTTTCAAGGTTTGTTAGCTTTAAATTGTTGGGTGTCAGTTCTGCCTTTTTCTCTCTCTTTTTTTTTTTTTTTTTATTTTTTTTTTTTTTAATAAATTCCATTGGAAATCTGATATGGTAAGAGCCAATAACTATTTAGAAATTGGAGGGGAGCAGATTGTTTGCTCTTGTTTTCTGTATTGTACATTTGACATTTAGCTGTGTTTGGGGCTGCATTTGTCCTTAAGTTTTTCTAAACTGAATGGAGAGCTCTGTCAGGAAGGAAAAACCCTCGAACACTGCATTCCAAAGCTGCTCAGAGTATGGTCCGGGGACCAGCAGCATCGCATTTGTGGAAGCTGGTTGGAAATGCAGCATCTCTAGCTGCCTGGTCTACTGAATCCAAGTCTGCATGTAGGAATTGTATTTATTTGTGTTCCTTTCAAAGTAGCCACAATTTTTTTCTTTCATTTGTAACTTAATTATGGCCTTAACTGAATCTTGGAATGCCAGGATTTTCACATTCCTCAAGATTAAATGGTATCACTGATATGATAAACTTGAAAGTTTGTTCAACCAAATTGATTGTGGGTGGTTATCATGGTCCATAATGGCCCCTTGGTGTGAAAGGCATGAGTGTCTGAGAGAGGTGAGGTGCTTTGCTGTGTCCTCTGCAGTATTTAGGAGGCACTTTGGTAGGGAGGTGTCTAGTCCCACCTTGCCCACTGTGTGTCCTTCATCTAACTCCAGTTAGAGAGTTAATTTTGTATCTAGAAGGAAAGACAAATACAAAATCATTGCTGTAAGAACAGAATTCTATGATTGTGAAGAGTTGTAATGAAGTAATATTTTAAATTACATGTGATATGGATAGTTATTCTTTTTCTGTTTTTTCCTGAACAGAACTTTTCTATCTTTCTCATAAGCTGGTGGATTTATATCCTAGTAACCCTGTAAGTAATATAACTTTTATTCTTACCTGAACTTTAAGAAAATGCTTAACTTATATTTAGACAATAGCTTAACTTCAAGTAATGACATTTTATTTGAAGTGTTGGAGCAGAATCTCCTAGTGTTTAACGTACTTAGAAAGCAGCATTAACTTTTCAACCCATGAAGGTATTTTTTGATTATACCAAAGCAATAACTTTAAAACTCTTTTTTTTTTCTGATTATGGAGATTACATATGCTTATTTTTAAATACTTAGCACACAGCAATATAAAATACCATGACCGTCACACCTCCCTCTCATAAGAAATGCTGATAATTGGTGGCTTTTTCACATTGTACACGTAAGACAACTTAGTGAATTGTGTACTGATTCCAAATTGTCATGGATTGGAATGGAGAACCAGGGATGGAAAATGGAATCAGGGACTGCATTGTTAAAGACAGAATCAGCAATCAGGGTGTAAGACTCAGACAAGACAAGAATTTGCACCCTAGCCCAGTGAGAAACCAGTGCAAAAGGAAACAAGCTAACTGACTCAGAACTGGGTCAGAGAGCAAAGAAGAGCCAGGATCCAGATGGGGGAGATGAGCAGGGCAGAGGAGTCAGGACTTGTGGGCTGGTTTTTGAAACAGGGACTCCTCAGGGGCCTTGTCTTTTATGGATGCCTCCTTGAGAAAGAGCCATGGAGTGTCTACTCTCTTCTCATCTTGGACCTTAGTAGATAGACTGTTAGAAAAATGTCTAACTTGAACTAGAAAATGTGATAAGGAACATCTAGTATACCTGCTGTCTACTCTAATTTGTTACAGATTCCAATTAGAGATTCCAATTCCAATCTTTGGTTATGGTAAATTTTGAACTTTTTAGGTGTCTTGGTTTGCAGTGGGCTGTTACTATCTCATGGTTGGTCATAAAAATGAACATGCCAGAAGATATCTCAGGTATGAATTTATTTTCCTCCTCCCTCTGTAGTTGACCTACAGAATTGATGTCTTGCTCATAAGCTTTCAGATAGTAATGAGTGAGTACTTTAAAAGCAATGTGAAAGAATAAATGTTTCCTTCCTTCCTTCTGTCCTTTTTCTTTTTCTTTTCTCTCTGTCTTTTTCTCTTTTCTTCTCTTTTCTTTTTTTGACAGGTTCTCACTCTGTTGCTCAGACTAGAGTGTATTGGTGCAATAATAGCTCACTGCAACCTTGAACTCAAGCGATCCTCTTGCCTCAGCCTCCCAAGTAGTTGGGACTACAGGTGCCACCAGGCCTAGATTAAAAAAATTTTTTTTGATAGGGGCAAATCTGTCTTGCCTAGGCTGATCTTGAACTCCTGGCCTCATGCAGTCCTCCTGCCTCAGTCTCCCAAAGTGTTGGGATTACGGGCATGAGCCAACATGTCTGGCTGAATAAATGTTTTTTTCAAGAGGTTTGTTCTTTATAAGATGCCACAGGGAGAGAGAGAAAAAAAGAATCAGTGATATAGGCTCTCTTCTCAAGGAACTTACATATTTTATATATAAATGAGAATAAATGGCTGGGTGTGGTGGCTCACACCTGTAATCCCAGCACTTTGGGAGGCCCAGGCAGGTGGATCCCCTGAGGTCAAGAGTTTGAGACTAGCCTGGCCAACATGGTGAAACTCTGTCTCTACTAAAAAATACAAAAAAAATTGGCAGATGTGGTTGTGGGCATCTGTAATCCCAGCTACTCGGGAGAATGAGACAGGAGAATCGCTTGAACCTGGAAGGCGGAGTTGCAATGAGCCAAGATCACACCATTGCCCTCCAGCCTGGGCAACAAGAGCAAAACTCCATCTCATTCATTCATTCATTCATTGATAAATGAGAATACATATGAAACAATAGAGAATAATATAGTTTGACAGTTTCTCTTTTTTATTTATAGATGTCCTGTTAACCTTTTACTTTTAGGATTTCTTTTATTAATAGTTGTGAAATTACACAAAACTTTATGTAAAATTGGGGTCATTAAATGTGACTATCAAACAATTCTTAGCAGGGTGAACTGGTTCATGTAATGATCTGCTGCAGTTTTAACTTAAAGCCATGCAGCCTAGTGAAGCTATGTAACCAGTATTATTTAAATATAGAAAAATGTCGTCATATGAAAAATTAATTAAACTCTGTAAATGTTCTAATTTCTGTGATTTCTTCTGTACAAACAAAACAATTTAAAAGAAAGAGAATAAACTTTGGAGTCAAATTTCAATTCTAATTAAGTTTTGTGACTTATCAACTGAAATTCCTTGGGAAAGTTAATTTCTCTTACTCTTTCTTTAAAAATGGGGATGTCATACTTATATACCAGGATCGTTAGGAAAACTGATGCCACAAAAGTACCCTGTATTAGGAAGATACTAGTATGTTCTCTGGTATTGTAAAAGTTCTTTTGAACTGTGCTTCTTTGGTTTAGTGTGTGATTCAGTGATGGACTCATCAATGGTCCCCATCCTGTTTGGCACCAGAGTCTGTTTTGTGGAAGACCCCCGGGGTGAGGGGGCTGGTTTCGTGATGATTCAAGTGCATTACCTTTATTGTGTACTTTATTTCTATTATGATTATGTTGTAATATATAATGAAATAATTATACACTCACCATACTGAAGAATCAGTGGGATCCCTGAGCTTGTTTTCCTGCAACTAGATGATCCCATCAGGGAGTGGTGGGAGACGGTGACTGGTCATCAGGCATTAGATTCTCATAAGGAGTGCACCAGTAGATCCCTCATGTGTGCAGTTCACAGCAAGATTTGCACACTTATGAGAACCTAATATCCCCTCTGATCTGTCAGGAGGCAGAGTTCAGGCGGTAATGCAAGTGAAGGATAGTGGCTGTAAATACAGATTAAGCTTTTGTTTCTTAAATGGCAAGTTCTTTCTTGACACAGAAGCTTTAGCTGGCCGGCCACTCACCTGCTTTCCTGCTGTGTCGCCTGGTTCCTAACAGGGGAAGGACTGATAGCAGTCCATGGCCCCGGGGTTGGGGACCCCCGCTCCACATGAAACAGGGAAAACTTGGGTAAAAGACAACTTAAAATATAAGGAAGTGGGGTATCACCCCGTATGTTTTTCATATTTTGTGATATGTTCTCTTTATTCCTTGTGGATTAATTATACAGTGTGTTCCCTAACCCTAACCAGGGTACATCTGTTTACCACCATCTATAGGATACTGCGTAATCTCTCAAACCTCGATATACCTGTCTTTAAAATATAAATGAATTTATCTTGCAAGTTATTAGGATGAGAGGATGTATCTACTAAGTTACAAAATGAAGCTCCAGGGTTAAGTAATATCTGTAAGTTCTATTTAGAGTGCTAATGGGTTTTGCTACAGTACATAAAAGGCTGTGGACCTCTCCTAAAACTTCTTAAAATTTTGCTATACTATTAAACATAGTTTTAGTTCAAATGAATTAATACAGATGTTACATTAGTGTTTAATATGTTGACAGTTCATTTATTTACTAAATGTTAATGTTTTTGAGGCCATCTGCTTATATGAAATTAACAATTTAAGAATAAGTGTTGGCTGAGCACAGTGGTTCATGCCTGTAATCCTAGTGACTCAAGAGGCCGAGGCAGAACGATCACTTGAAGCTGCAGTGAGCTATGATCATACCACTGCATTCCAGCCTCCAGCAACAGAGCAAGACCCTATCTCTAAAAATAAATAAGAATAAATAGGCTAGGCACAGTGGCTGATGCCTGTTAATCCCAGCACTTTGGGAGGCCGAGACCAATGGATCACCTGAGTCAGGAGTGAGACCAGCCTGACCAACATGGTGAAATACCATCTCTACTACAAATACAAAATTAGATGGGTATGGTGGCAGGTGCCTGTAATCCCAGCTACTCAGGAGGCTGAGGCAGGAGAATCGCTTGATCCCAGGAGATGGAGGCTGCAGTGAACTGAGATCGCACCACTGCACTCCAGCCTAGACGACAGAGTAAGACTCCATCTCAAAAAGAAAACAAAAAGAATAAATATTATGTTACTTAAATTAACTCTTTTGTTTTAGCAAAGCCACAACACTTGAGAAAACCTATGGACCTGCATGGATAGCCTATGGACATTCATTTGCAGTGGAGAGTGAGCATGACCAAGCGATGGCTGCCTACTTCACAGCAGCACAGCTGATGAAAGGGTACGGCAGAGCAAACTCATCAAACTCCATGAAGGATGTTTTTGCTAATAGAAATGAAATTTCTATTATTATTACTGCTATTTGGTTGCTAAACTAAACAAAAATGTTTTACTTGCCTTTTATCTAGTTGCTTGTGATTGTAAAATAACTATGAAAGTGGAGGGGGAAGGAAGCTAGTGTAGTGAATTTGCCTAGCAGTTGATTTAAACAAGTGCAAGAAGGATATTCGAATTTAGGCCAAAGGAAGAGATGAGTTATGGAAGCCCTTCTTCACATGCCCATGCAAGAATGAAAATATTCATGAGCAAAATTATTATATCTTATCTATTACCAAAAGGTATTTGATGTGGCTTAGTGGTAAGTGCAGGACTATAGTGCCAATATTCTAGATTTCTATCAATATTAAATGTATTGATATTATGAGTATAGAGTATTGCTATTCACATTGACTCTTGGTCTCACCATCAGTTACACGTTGCAGGGTTCTTTTGTGTGGACTGCTTCTGTTGACCAATGACTGTCCCTGCCTGGAGAGGTGGTGGCAGTGCCGTGGTCCAGAGGCCTGGTCTAGAGTCACACTGCCCGGACTCACTTCCTGGCTCGTCCACTCCCAGCCACGTGATATTGGGCAAGTTCTTTAGCCTCCTGAGAAATAGGAATAATAGCAAAACTTACTGGCTTATTGTGAGAAGTAATTGAGATAATACCAGTTAAAAACTTTGAAGAGTAACAAATGAACACATGCAAATGAACAACAGATACATAAAAAATGAAAGAAAAAAAACAAAAGTTTTTAAGAGTATCTTACACATAGAAAGCACTCAATAAAAGTTAGCTACCATTGTTTATTTACTTGTAGTATACACAGGTGGATTCATATATTTATCTATGTTAAATTTCATCCTGTTAGGTTTGATCTCTTTGCAAACTATTAGACTCTTTTTGAGACTCAGTTCTGCATCCAAATTATTATCGACCCCAATCAATAGTCGTATTAAATTTGGTAAGTATGAGTTTTATATCTAATCATCCAAGTAAACATTGTGAAGGACATAGCTGTATTAATCAGTAGGGCTGCCATAACAAAACACCACAGACTGGGCGACTTAAAGGACAGAAATTTATTTTCTCATAATTCTGGAGGCTGAGAAGTCCAAGATCAGGGTGCTGGCCAGTGCAGTTCCTGTTGAGGGCTCTTCCTGGTTTGTAGATAGCTGGCTTCTTGCTGTGTCCTCACATGGCAGAGAGCGAGCTCTGGTGTCTCTCCTATTTGGATAAGAACCCTACTCTATGGCTTCACCTTTATTATCTCTTCATAGGCCCTATCTCCAAGTACAGGCACAGTAGGGGTTAGGGCTTTAATGTATGAATTCAGGGAGCAGAGGGTGCACAGACTTTCAGTCCATGGCACTAACATATTACTGGAAACAACCTTTGAGGTTACAGTTGCACATCCGGTTCTGGATCCACCTAAACGGTCCACGTCTCTCCACCCTGTTCACCAAGATGGGTGAGACCTTTGCCAGTGCTCTTCTGAAGCTCAGCTCTAGTATCTGCATATTTCCCCTGTATCAATCTGATAATTTGTTACCAAAAAAACTCACTAATTCCCTATAGGTTGGTTTTTATGAGCACATGCTACAGTCTGGTCATTTTTATTTGATATTTTGGGTGCTCAGAAACAGAATAGTGATTAGTTTCTAGCTGGGAATCAGAATCAATGATAATTAATGACACAATACCTTCAGTGTTTCCCAATCGAACAAACTTTGTCATTAAAGTCTCACATTCAGCTAGGTGTGGTGGCTCACACCTCTAATCTCAGCACTTTGGGAGGCTGAGGCGGGAGGATTGCTTGAGGCCAGAAGTTTGATAGCAATCCGGGCCACATAGTGAGACCTTATCTTTATAAAAAAATTCTTTTAATTAACTGAGTTTGAAGGCATCTGCCTATAATCCCAGCTATCCATGAGACCGAGGCAGGATGATCACTGTGCCACTACAATCCAGCTTGGGTGACCAGTTGAAATACTATCTCAAAAAACCAAAAAAACTCATGTTAGCTCATCAAGATAAGCATTACTTTTCTTTCAAGTTTACTTAGTTGTCAGGGCAGCTTTGCATTTTCTTGTCTGTGTTTGATAAATGTTTCAAATTGGATGAATATTTTTACATTTCCTTGATGATTTCTTTTTTGAGTCATTGGTTATTTAACAGTATGTTGACATTTAACTTCTACATATTTATTATGAATTTCCCAAATTTCTTTATTCTTTTTTTTTTTTTTTTTTT
>NW_016108018.1:412293-441381 GCF_001604975.1 Cebus imitator
TTTCTCAATAGAGTGTTGCTCTGTCACCCAGGCTGGAGTGCATTGGTGCAATCTTGGCTCACTGCAACCTCTGCCTCCCAGGTTTAAACAATTCTCCTGCCCCAGCCTCCTGAGTAGCTGGGATTACAGGTACCTGCCACCACGCCCAGCCAATTTTTGTATTTTTAGTAGAGATGGGGTTTCACCATATTGGCCAGGCTGGTCTCAAACTCCTGACCTTGTGATCCATCTGCCTCGGCCTCCCAAAGTGCTGGGATTACAGGCGTGAGCCACTGCGCCCAGCCTCTTTTGTTGTTTTTTAACTTAATTCCATTGTAGTTGGAGAAGATACTTCCTGTGATTTTAATCCTTTTAAATTTATTGAGGTTGGCTTGGCATGGTAGATTACACCTGTAATCCCAGCACTTTGGGAGGCCAAGATGGGTGGATCACTTGAGGTTAAGAGTTCGAGACCAGCCTGGCCAATATGGCAAAACCCCGTCTCTACTAAAAATACAAAAATTAGCCGGGTGTGGTGGCTCACATCTGTAGTTCCAGTTACTCGGGAGGCTGAGGCAGGAGAATTGCTTGAACCTGGAAGGTGAAGATTGCAGTGAGTGGAGATCACGTCACTGTACTCCAGCCTGGGTGACAGATAGAGACTCCATCTCAAAAAAAAAAAAAAAATTATTGAGACTTTTTATGAGCTATTCTAGAGATTGTTCCAGATGTATTTGAGAATTCTCTTGTTGGATGGAGTGTTCCACAGATACTGGTGACATCTAGTTTTTACAGTGTTGTTGAAGTCTTCTATTTCCTCATTGATCTTCTACATATTCTCTCCATTATTGCAAGTGAGGTATTGAAGTCTCCAAATATTATTGTTGAATTGTCTATTTCTGCCTCCAGTTCTGGCATTTTATACTTGATATATTCTGAATCTCTGTGGTTAGCTGCGTATAAGTGTTATATTTTCTTTATGGATTGAGTCCTTTATCATTATAAAATGTCGCTAATTAACATACATTTTTCATAAAGTCTGTTTTATCTGTTTTATCCTATAGTATAGGCACACCAGCTCTCTTTTGTTACTGATTATATGGTATGTCTTTTTTCATCCTTTTAATTTCAACCTGTATTTTGAATCTAAATCATGTCTCTTGTTGACAACATATAGTTAGATCAAGTTTTTAAAACTATTCTGCCAGTTGTTAACCTTTGGAATTTTATTCCATTTGTTTAATATAATTACTAACAAGATAGGATTTATGTCTGGCATTTTGTTCTTTATATTCTATATGTCACGTCTTTTTTTGTTCCTGTATTTCTCATTACTACCTTATTTTTTTGTGTTGAATAAATATTTTATAATGTCCCATTTTAATCCCCTTTTTAAAATTATACTGTATTTTTAAAGTTATTTTCTTAGATTGGTTATCTAGAGGATTATAATTAGCACCATGATTTAAAACAACCTAGTTTGAATTACTACCTTTTAATACCAATTTAATTTTAATAGTATACCAAAACCAGGCCAGGCGCAGTGGTTCACGCCTGTAATCCCAGCACTCTGAGAAGCTGAGGTGTGTGGATCACTTGAGGTTGGGAGTTTGAGACCAGCCTGACCAACATGGAAGAAACCCTGTCTCTACTAAAAATACAAAATTAGCTGGGCGTGGTGGTGCATGCCTGTAATGCCAGCTACTCAGAAGGCTGAGGCAAGAGAATCTCTTGAACCCGGAAGGCAGAGGTTGCGGTGAGACGAGATCACGTGATTGCACCCCAGCCTGGGCAACAAGAGCGAAACTCTGTCTCAAAAAAGAGAAATAGTGGCCGGGCACGGTGGCTCAAGCCTGTAATCCCAGCACTTTGGGAGGCCGAGGCGGGTGGATCACGAGGTCAAGAGATCGAGACCATCCTGGTCAACATAGTGAAACCCCATCTCTACTAAAACTACAAAAAATTAGCTGGGCATGGTGGCACGTGTCTGTAGTCCCAGCTACTCAGGAGGCTGAGGCAGGAGAATTGCCTGAACCCAGGAGGCGGAGGTTGCGGTGAGCAGAGATTGCGCCATTGCACTCCAGCCTGGGTAACAAGAGCGAAACTCCGTCTCAAAAAAAAAAAAAAGAGAAATAGTATACCAAAACCTTACTCCAACATAGGTCAGTTTCCTCTTGCCACCTTTGTGCTGTTATTGTCATACAAATTATATCTTAAACATTATAAGTCCATCAGCACAGGTCTTTGATTATTGCTTATTCAATTGTCTTTTAAATCAGATAGAAGAGTTAAAAACAAAAACACATTTTATACTGCCTCATAATTACCAATATAGCTATTTTTATCAGACTCTCATTTCTTCATGTTGTAAACCAAAAGTAAAATGTGAAGTCCCCCACCCCCACCCCACCCATCTGAATGGGCTTCCTCCTCTAGGCCAGGGCCCTCAAAATGTAACCTGAAAGACTGGTTCAGGCCACGATGGGAAGTGGGGTCAGATGGGCCTCAGTTTCACCTGAAAGACTGGTTCAGGCCACGATGGCAAGTAGGGGTCAGTCGGGCGTCATTGTGCCCTCCAGCATTCACATCAACACAGACCTTAAGTCTGATAAGAAACACTTACCGTCTATCCTCTCTGAAGCCTGGTACCTGGAGGCTTCATCTGCATAAAATTGGGTCTCTACAACCTTTTATAACCCAGACATTGCTTACTGTTGATAATAACTTTTTTTTTTTTATGTATATATATTTTATTGCACTTTAGGTTCTGGGGTACATGTGAAGAACATGCAGGCTTGTTGCATACGTACATACATGGCAAGGTGGTTTGCTGCCTCCATCCCCATCACCTATATCTGGCGTTTCTTCCCATGTTATCCCTCCCCAACTCCCTACCCCCCACTGTCCCTCCCCTAGTGCCCCCCAACAGACCTCAGTGTGTGATGCTCCCCTCCCTGTGTCCATGTGTTCTCCTTGTTCAACACCCGCCTGTGAGAGAACATACGGTGTTTGATTTTCTGTTCTTGTGTCAGTTTGCTGAGAATGATGGTTTTCACGTTCATCCATGTCCCTACAAAGGACACGAACTCATCATTTTTTATGGCTGCATAGTATTCTATGGTGTATATGTGCCACATTTTCCCTGTCCAGTATATCATCGATGGGCATTTGGGTTGGTTCCAAGTCTTTGCCATTGTAAACAGTGCCACAACGAACATACGTGTCCATGTGTCTTTATAATAGAACGATTTATAATCCTTTGGATATACCCAGTAATGGGATTGCTGGGTCAAATGGAATTTCTATTTCTAGGTCCTTGAGGAAGCGCCACACTGTCTTCCACAATGGCTGAACTAATTTACACTCCCACCAACAGTGTAAAGTGTTCCTGTTTCTCCACATCTTCTCTAGCATCTGTTGTCCAGATTTTTTAATGATTGCCATTCTAACTGGCGTGAGATGGTATCTCAATTTAGTTTTGATTTTCATTTCTCTAATGACCAATGATGATCATATATGTCTTCTTTTGAAAAGTGTTCATATCTTTCGCCCACTTTTGAATGGGTTTGTTTGTTTTTTTCTTGTAAATCTGTTTTAGCTCTTTGTAGATTCTGGATATAAGTCCTTTGTCAGATGGGTAGATTGCAAAAATTTTTTCCCATTGTATTGCTTGCTAGTTCACTCTAATGATTGTTTCTTTTGCTGTGCAGAAGCTCTGGAGTTTAATTAGATCCCATTTGTCTATTTTGGCTTTTGTTGCCAATGCTTTTGGTGTCTTAGTCATGAAGTCCTTGCCTATGCCTATGTTCTGAATGGTTTTGCCTAGGTTTTCTTCCAGAGTTTTTATGGTGTTAGGTCTTATGTTTAAGTCTTTAATCCATCTGGAGTTAATTTTAGTGTAAGGCGTCAGGAAGGAGTCCAGTTTCTGCTTTCTGCACATGGCTAGCCAGTTTTCCCAACACCATTTATTAAACAGGGAATCCTTTCCTCATTGCTTTTGTCAGGTTTGTCAAAGATCAGATGGTTATAGATGTGTGGTGTTGCCTCAGAGGCCTCTGTTCTGTTCCATTGGTCTATATCTCTGTTTTGGTACCAGTACCATGCTGTTTTGATTACTGTGGCCATGTAGTATAGTTTGCAGTCCGGTAGCATGATGCCTCCAGCTTTGTTCTTTTTGCTTAGAATTCACTTGGCTATGCAGGCTCTCTTTTGGTTCCATATGAAGTTTAAGGTGGTTTTTTCCAGTTCTGTGAAGAGGGTCATAGGTAGCTTGATGGGGATAGCGTTGAATCTATAAATTACTTTGGGAAGTATGGCCATTTTCACAATATTGATTCTTCCTAACCATGAGCATGGAATGTTTTTCCATCTGTTTGTGTCCTCTCTTATTTCCTTGAGCAGTGGTTTGTAGTTCTCCTTGAAGAGGTCCTTTACATCCTTTGTTAGTTGTATTCTTACAAAGGTATTTTATTCTCCTTGTAGCAGTTGTGAGTGGCAGTTCGTTCTTGATTTGGCTCTCTTTAAGTCTGTTATTGGTGTATAGGAATGCTTGTGATTTTTGCATATTGATTTTGTATCCTGAGACTTTGCTGAAGTTGCTTATCAGTTTAAGGAGATTCTGGGCTGAGACGATGGGGTCTTCTAAATATACAATCATGTCATCTGCAAATAGAGATAATTTGACTTCCTTCTTTCCTAATAGAATACCCTTTATTTCTTTTCCTTGCCTGATTGCTGTGGGTAGAACTTCCAATACTATATTGAATAGGAGTGATGAGAGAGGGCATCCTTGTCTAGTGCCAGATTTCAAAGGGAATGCTTCCAGTTTTTGCCCATTCAGTATGATATTAGCTGTGGGTTTGTCTTAAATAGCTTTTATTATTTTGAGATACATTCCATTGATACCTGGTTTATTGAGCGTTTTCAGCATAAAGGGCTGTTGAAATTTGTTGAAGGCCTTCTCTGCATCTATTGAGATAATCATGTGATTTTTATCTTTGGTTCTGTTTATGTGGTGAATTACGTTTATAGACTTGTGTATATTGAACCAGCCTTGCATCCCTGGGATGAAGCCTACTTGATCATGGTGGATAAGCTTTTTGATGTGCTGTTGCAGTCGGTTTGCCAGTATTTTATTGAAGATTTTGGCATCTATGTTCATCATGGATATTGGCCTGAAGTTTTCTTGTTGAGTCTCTGCTGGGTTTTTGTATCAGGATGATGTTGGTCTCATAAAATGATTTGGGAAGGATTCCCTCTTTTTGGATTGTTTGGAATAGTTTCAGAAGGAATGGTACCAGCTCCTCTTTGTATATCTGGTAAAATTCATCTGTGAACCCATCTGGACCTGGATTTTTTTTGGTTGGTAGGCTATTAATTCCTGCCTCAAGTTCAGCCCTTGTTATTGGTCTATTCAGGGTTTCAACTTCTTCCTGGTTTAGGCTTGGGAGGATGCAAGTGTCCAGGAATTTATCAACTTCTTCCAGGTTTACTGGTTTGTGTGCATAGAGTTGTTTGTAGTAATCTCTGTTGGTGGTTTCTATTTCTGTGGAATCTGTGGTGATATCCCCTTTATCATTTTTTATTGCATCTATCTGATTCTTCTCCCTTTTCTTTTTTATTAATCTGGCTAGTGGTCTGTTTATTTTGTTTCAAAAAACCAGCTCCTGGATTTATTGATTTTTTTGAAGGGTTTTTTTGTGTCTCTATCTCCTTCAGTTCTGCTCTGATCTTAGTTATTTCTTGTCTTCTGCTAGGTTTTGAGTTTTTTCGATCTTGCTCCTCTAGTTCTTTCAATTTTGATGATAGGGTGTCGATTTTAGATCTTTCCTTGCTTCTCCTGTGGGCATTTATTGCTATAAATTTTCCTCTAGACACTGCTTTAAATGTGTCGCAGAGATTCTGGTACATTTTGTCTTCCTTCTCGTTGGTTTCGAAGAACATCTTTATTTCTGCCTTCATTTCACTGTTTATCCAGTCAGCATTCAAGAGCCAGTTGTTCAGTTTCCATGAAGTTGTGTGGTTCTGAGTGAGTTTCTTAATCCTGAGTTCTAATTTGATTGCACTGTGGTCTGAGAGACAGTTTGTTGTGATTTCCATTCTTTTGCATTTGCTGAGGAGTGATTTACTTCCAATTATGTGGTCAGTTTTAGAGTAGGTGTGATGTGGTGCTGAGAAGAATGTATATTCTGTGGATTTGGGGTGGAGAGTTCTGTGAATGTCTATTAGGTTTGCTTGGTCCAGATCTGAGTTCAAGTCCTGGATATCCTTGTCAATTTTATGTCTTGTTGATCTGTCTAATATTGACAGTGGAGTATTAAAGTCTCCCACTATTACCGTGTGGAAGTCTAAGTCTCTTTGTAGGTCATTAAGAACTTGCTTTATATGTCTGGGTGCTCCTGTATTGGGCGCGTATATATTTAGGATCGTTAGCTCTTCTTGTTGCATTGATCCTTTTACCATTATGTAATGTCCTTCTTTGTCTCTTTTGATTTTTGTTGCTTTAAAGTTTAATTTATCAGAGATGGGAATTGCAACTCCTGCTTTTTTTTGCTCTCCATTTGCTTGGTAAATCTTCCTCCATCCCTTTATTTTGAGCCTTTGTGTATCCTTGCATGTGAGATGGGTTTCCTGGATACAGCACACCGATGGGTTTTGGCTTTTTATCCAATTTACCAGTCTGTGTCTTTTGATTGGGGCATTTAGCCCATTTACATTTAGGGTTAATATTGTTATATGTGAATTTGATCCTGCCATTTTGACGCATGCTGGTTGTTTTGCCCATTAGTTGATGCAGATTCTTCATCATGTCGATGCTCTTTACCATTTGATACGTTTTTGGAGTGGCAGGTACTGGTTGTTCCTTTCTATGTTTAGTGCTTCTTTCAGGAGCTCTTGTAAGGCAGGCGTGGTGGTGACAAAATCTCTGAGCAATTGCATGTTCATAAAGGATTTTATTTCTCCTTCACTTATGAAGCTTAGTTTGGCTAGATATGAATTTCTAGGTTGAAAGTTCTTTTCTTTACGGATGTTGAATATTGGTCCCCACTCTCTTCTGGCTTGTAGGGTTTCTGTTGAGAGATCCGCTATGAATCTGATGGGCTTCCCTTTGTGGGTAACCTGACCTTTCTCTCTGGCTGCCCTTAGCATTTTTTCCTTCATTTCAAGAACCCTGGTGAATCTTACAATTATGTGCCTTGGGGTTGCTCTTCTTCAGGAATATCTTTGTGGTGGTCTCTGTATTTCCTGGACTTGAATATTGGCCTGCTTGCTAAGTTGGGGAAGTTCTCCTGGATAATATCCTGAAGAGTGTTTTCCAGCTTGGATTCATTCTCTGTTACATTCAGGTACGCCTATCAAACGTACATTAGGTCTTTTCACATAATTCCATATTTCTTGGAGGCTTTGTTCATTTCTTTTTACTCTTTTTTCTCTAATCGTACCTTCTCATTTTATTTCATTAAGTTGATCTTCAATCTCTGATATCTCTTCTGCTTGGTAGATTCGGCTGTTGAAAGTTGTGTATGCTTTGTGAAGTTCTTTTGTTGGTTTTTCAGCTCCATCAGTTCATGTATATTCCTCTCTAAGCTGTTTATTCTTGTTAGCATTTCGTCAAACCTTTTTTCAAGGTTCTTAGTTTTTTTGCATTGGGTTAGAACATGTTCTTTTAGCTCTGAGAAGTTTGTTATTACCCACTTTCTGAAGTCTGTTTTTGTCAGTTCATCAGACTCATTCTCCATCCAGCCTTTTTCCCTTGCTGGTGAGGAGTTGTGATCCCTTGGAGGAGGAGAGGCATTCTGGTTTTGGATGTTTTTATCCTTTTTGCTCTGGTTCCTTCCCATCTTTGTGGATTTATCTACCTGTGGTCTTTTAGTTGGTGACTTTCAGATGTGGTCTCTGAGTGGATGTCCTTTTTGTTGATGATGAAGTTATTTCTTTCTGTTTTTTAATTTTCCTTCTAACAGTCAGGCCCCTCTGCCGTAGGACTGCTGGAGGTCCGCTCCAGACCCTGCTTGCCTGGGGATCACCTGTGATAGCTGCAGAACAGTAAGGGTTTCTGCCAGTTTCTTCTTCTGTTATCTTTGTCCCAGAAGGATACCCACCAGATGTCAGCCTGAGCTCTCCTTTATGAAGTGTCTCTTTGGATATACGGGGGTCAGGGAGCTGCTTGAAGGGACTGTCTGTCCCTTATAAGAGCTCAAGTGCTGAGCCGCGAGCTCCGTTGTTCCATTCAGAGCTGCTGGGCAGGTACGTTGAAGTCCGCTGCAGTGGAACTCATAACCACCTTTTTTTTTCCCAGGTGCTCTGTCCTGGGAAGATGGGGCTTTATTTATAAGTTCCTGACATAATTCTGCCTTTTTTCAGAGATGCCCTGCCCAGCAAGGAGGTAACCTAGTCACAGCCTGCCATCAGAGGTGTTACTGGGCTCTGCCCAGCTGCTCTGTGAACTTCCTTGCAGTTTTTGTTTATAGAGGTATAGTTACAACTGTCTCTATTGGCAGACTGCCTTGGTAATGGCGGACGCCCTTCCCCCAACAGAGCTGGACCATCCTGGGTCCAGCTGTGCTTGCTGTGAAACTTCAGTCCAGAGCATTTCAAATTCCTGGTCTTTGTTGGTCTGGGACCAGCCAAGCCAGATCACCTGGCTCCCTGTTTCAGCCCCCTTTTTTTCAGTTGAATGGGCGACTCTTTCTCCCAAGTGTTCCAGGTGCCAGTTGCAACGGCTCCCAGATTTCTGTTTTTGTGCGGATACCCACTGCACTGCCTGAAACAGCGGTGCTGGAGACCCGTGGTGCTTTTCTGCCTGGGAATCTCCTGGTCTGTGGGCAATAAAAATTCGTTTGTGGTGATCACTCAACCTCTGTGTTTTCACTGGGAACTGCAACCAGAGCTGTTCCTATTCGGCCATCTTGGATCGTCTCAATAATAACTCTTTCAACCAGTTGCCAATCAGAAAAATCTTTTTTTTTTTTTTTTTTAAATTTTCATAGGCTGTGTTGATACAAGAAAAATCCTAAATCTGCCTGTAACCTGGAAGCACCCACTTCAAGTTGTTATAGACTTTGACTCTTTTTGTCAACAGTGTGGGTTTGAGTTCCTATGTAGTAGTATCCTTTTGTTTTAGCATAAAGGGTTCCCTTTAGTATTTCTTATTGGACAGATGTACTAATGACAGATTTTCTCAATTATTCATTGTTATTATTTATGTCAGTTTGTTTTTCAGAGAAGCTGTGAGAAGGAGCGCATGTATATATATTTATATCATTTGCTATATTATCTTATTTACCATTTTTAGTTCTCTTCATTTGTTCCTATGAATTCAAGTTACCATCCTGTATTACTTTGTTAAATACAGCTTTGCCGTCACCTACTTCCTATTATGCTGTTACTGGTAAACCTTACATTTCTGTATATGATAGGCCAAACAGTACAATTCCACATTGAATATCCCTAATCTGAAAATCCAAAGTTCAAAATGTTCCAGAAGCCAAAACTTTTTGAGCACTGTCATGACTGAAAAGGATTTGCTCATTGGAGCATTTTGGATTTTCAGACTAGGGATGCATATATTCCAAAATTCAGGGAAAAAAAATCTGAAATTCGAAACAGTTCTGGTCCCAGGCATTTCTCATAAAGAATACTCAACCTATATATACATACTGTTTTATACAGTTGCTTTTTGTTTTTAAGATAGAGCCTCACACTCTTTCCCAGGCTGGAGTGCAGTGGCACCATCATAGCTCACTGCATTCTCAAACTCCTGGGCTCAAGGGATCCTTCCGCCTCAGCCTCTCAAGTGTCTGGGACTACAAGCTTGCACCACCACGCTTGGCTAATTTTTTATTATTTTTTTTAGGGATAGGGTCTCACCGTCTGCCCAGGCTTGTCTTAAACTCCTGGGCTCAAGGAATCTTTCCGCCTCGGCCTCCCAAAGTGCTGGGATTACAGGAGTGAGCCACCATGCCCGGCCTTGGTTAATTTATTATTACTAATTTTTAAAGATGGGGTCTCACTGTGTGCCCAGGCTCATCTTAAACTCCTGGGCCCAAGCATTCCTTTCACCTTGGCCTCCCAGAGTGCTGGGATTACAGGCATGAGCCACTGCACCCAGCCTACAATTGCTGTTTAAGTCAAGAGGAAAAAGAAGAAATACATGTTTATATTGTTTTTTGTAATTATATAATTATCTTTACTAGTACTCTATTTTTTTCTTGTGGATTTCAATAATCTTTAATGTGGCAATTCTGAAAATCAGATTTTCCCATACAGCCTCAGGGTTTATTGGCCATGATTACTGTTAAGTTATTTTCCAGAACTAATTCTTTAGCTTATTATCCTTTGTTGTATGAAGCTACTGCTCAGTTAGCTAGCAGCTTTGATATCTCTTAAACCAGTAAGTCTTCCACCCTTTGCCAAAGGATTCTGCACACCTTCAGCACTCTGCATTGTTGACACTTCTGCCTTAGCCTTCACTTCATTTTAGCACAGAGCCTCAGGACAAGATAATAGGGCCTTCTCAGGTCTTTTTCTGTGCGTGCGTGCAGCCCTATGCACTTGTATGGCCTTCCCATCCCCAGGAATGTGTCAGAGCTCTTTATAGCCCCCTGTGGACATCTTATTCCCCAGAGTTCATTTTAAGTTTTTGGCCTGCATTTAGTGTGCGCCAACTGGGATGGCTGCTTGAGGCAGCAGCTAATGCTAAATAATTGCTGTTGATTGTTTCCAACAAATGCCCTGGGGATAGAGCTTTTCTCACTGAGTGAGCTCTGAGATCAATGGAAGACAATGAATAGGGCTTTTTTAGGAGCTACCAGGCAGGTCAAATAGCAGCGGTTCCCTGTGGGTTGTTTGAGGAACTCTAGAGTGGCTGCTAGGCTTAATGTCTCTACGACTGCTGTGGTAATGAGGCTGCTTGTTTTCAAGGTTAATGCAAAGCTAGGGAAAGGAAGATGGAAAACACAACCACCATAAAGTTTGCTGTTCTTACTGAGGTTCAGCCATTTTTCTTCAGTATACACTCAGATTGTTATAAGAGCTTGGTTACCTTCCAAAGTTCTGAAAAAGTTGGTTTTGATAATTTTTGCCAGTGTTCTTACTGTTTCTATGGATGAATTGATTTTTGGAAGTCCTTACCCTGCCATTTTGAAAGTACTTCTACCAGGTGTAAATACTTTTAAAGAATTTGTCATGACCTTCTGTAGAGAATATAATCTTGAATTATGGCTCTAGATTAGAACCAAAACACATACTATGCAATCAGTATTTATTGATGTTCTGAGATCATCATCAAACAAAGATTGTCTTGTTACACTTGCTTTAATGCAGTCACTGATACAATCGTGTGAACAGAGGAAAATTCACTTAAAAAGTAGTTCTGACTTTATGCCTAGAACTGTCTCAAGAGGTGGGAAAATTGGATCAATACACAGGGTATTATTCATAACTCTTCTGCATAAAACTGATTATAATCAGTTATATAATCAGTTATAATCAGGGAATTCAGAAAAAGGAGAGCATTTAGGTTAGAAAAGTCAGAGGTAGGTTCCTTCATAAAGGGAAGTGGAACTTGAACACAATCTTGAAGGATAAATGGTGGTGAATAAATAAGAGGAAGACCAGTGTAGGCTGGGGGCCTGACGTTAGCATCAAGGAGGAAAACAAGCCCCACGGAGACCTGCCCTTTTGCTTTAGAGAGTTTTTGTTTTCTTACCGTGGAATAATAATGAAAATTAAAGGTAAATGAGTTGCAGATAGATTCTAGAAGTGGCAGTTGATTAGTCCAAAGCCCCTTAGTCATTTATAAAATATTTGTAAATTAAGAGTTAGAAACAAGTAAATGCTGTGTTTTGGCCACCTTTAAATTATTTTGCAGATAGGATTTGAAGCTGACAAATTAATTTCTCCTAAATCAGAGCTTTTGGATTTGAATATGTGTAATTTTCTCATTTTTAGGTGTCATTTGCCTATGTTGTATATTGGATTGGAATATGGTTTGACCAATAACTCAAAACTGGCTGAAAGGTTCTTCAGCCAAGCTCTGAGCATCGCACCAGAAGACCCTTTTGTTATGCATGAGGTCGGAGTGGTTGCATTTCAGAACGGAGAGTAAGTACTAGAAGACCAGAAACCCTTCTGTGTTAACTAAGTGATTTTAAACAGGGTAGGACGGTCACTAGAGTTAACTGACCAAAGGGACTCTTCAGTAGATTTGCACTTTTAAATGTACTATTTTAGGAGAAGAAGACAGGAAGAAAAAAAGAGAGAGAGAAACTGTTACCTTGCATTTCCTTAAAAATTCTAAACCCAGGTTTTGGTCTTTTTTTGATCTGAGCTTGTTTTCTTACATGGTTGCACAGTTCAGATGCGCACACCCCCACAGTGTGGCCGGGAGCACTGTGGGGTCCTTAGTCATCTCTATGTTGATTAGGACTTGGATTCATATATTTGAGAAAGCTTTGACATGGTTTTTGAAACAAAAGTGTTTTTTATTTAGTTACTAGTAAGTCAGAAAATTAATTAGAATGACCCAGTCTTGTGAGTTTCCTGGTCAGAGGAGGCTTTTCTGTATTCAAGGATATTAGTAGAATAAGTGATTTGATGTTATATTCAAAGAGAAAAATGTCTAATGATTCGCATTTCATGATACAAAAATTTTAAAATGGTAAATTAATATTAATACTACTTTAGAGTCATTTATGGCATGTATGTATTCTAAGAAATGGTTTAGGTATTTTTAAAAGTTTGAAGCTTTAAAGTAAGTAGTAATCTTTTAATGTAATGCAGTAATCATCAGCATTTGTGAATTTGCCTAGTCACTAAAATTTATTTGTAACCCTGAAATCAGTTCCTGAGGTGCTTTCCCTAGCCATTGGCAGATGTGCCCAGGGCCGAGGCAAAGCTGGGTCTCTCGTACACAGCCACACTTGGAGTCTAAGAAGGCAACGCTCTGCCGTTTTTCCCAGCTCAGCTATAAACCAGTGTACTTTTTGTGGTCTGTCTAGTGCCACAGTTTTCACATTTTTCTGCTTTTTGTTGGTGATTTCACTGTTTAAAATAATCCCTAAGCTTAGTGAAATGCTATCTAGTGTTGTGACATATCTTACAAAGGAAACACATGTATTAGAGAAGCTTCATGCAGGCGGGCATCGGTTATAATGTGCTGCTGGCCCTGAGTTCAATGTTGATGAATCAACAATTTGTATCAAATAAGATGTCTTTAAATAGAAACCCACATAAAACAAGGTTACACATTGATCAGTTAGAGAAAATGTGACCAGAGATTTGCAGGAATCTAACTCTGTTTCCCCTGGGAGCAGCAGTTCAATATTTGCTGACTCCGTGTACACCGTGACTTGATAGAACATAAATACTGTGGTTGGCTGGGTGCAGTGGCTCATGCCTGTAATCCCAGCACTTTGGGAGGCCGAGGTAAGCATATTACTTGAGGCCAGGAGCTTGAGACCAGCCTGGACAATATGGTGAAGCCCCATCTGTACTAAAAATATAGAAATTACCTGGACATGGTGTTGTACTCCTGTAATCCCAGCTATGTCAGGAGGCTGAGGCATGAGAGTCACTTGAACCCGAGCGGCAGAGGTTGCAGTGAGCCAAGATCGCATCACTGCAATCCATCCTGGGTTAGAGTGAGACTCTTAAAAGAACAAGAACATAAATATCTCCTAAAATCCTGAATTCTTTGTGTTAATGCCATAATGTTAATCATTTATGTCACTTAACTTTGAATTTTTATAATTATTTCCAGCAGTTTACCCCATTTCATTTCAGTACTACTGGAAAGATAATCAAATTTTTTTTAAGTTTATATTTGCTAATTTTGAATAATCTGCAGTGTTTTTCCCCTTTATTTTAGGTGGAAAACAGCTGAAAAATGGTTTCTTGATGCTTTGGAAAAAATTAAAGCAATTGGGAACGAGGTATTCTTTGTACTATCTGTAAATACGCATGTACACCCCTGAATGTGTTCACTGCTAAATGAGGAAAATAACACAGTCTCTCTTGCCTTAGAAGATAATAACCTGATATTTATCATAACAAGCTGCTGTTAATGTAAGAAATGAGTTTTTTCCTAATTTAAGGGGCAGGTGTTAGGTGTTTGCTTAAGTGGGCTCCAGCTTTGAAATGTGAGAGGCGTCAGAATAGAGTGGATGATTATTTGAAGCTAGGAATAGTCTATGGTTCGTGGAAACTATTGGGCACTGTAGTGTCTGAGGTAATATTTCTCCTCTAGAACTTCAGAGAGCCTCTTTGAAGGGTAAAGTATAGCAGCAGGTCCCACTTCTGAAAGAATAGGGATGGGACAGGTATCTCTCAAATTCACCTTTGTTGCTGTTACTGAATACTCAGTGTGTATTTGGGCCTTTCCATTTTGAAATATTTGACTGCTTCTGTTGTATTAACAATGTACCCCATGAATTGGTGCTTATGAGTTAGCCTAACAACTAGCAAGGATGTGTATATACTGATATTACTTAAAAGTAGTAACAATTTTAGATACCATAAACTTGCATAGGTAAGAGATTCTTATGTTGCTCTTCTGATTTCTTCATGCCCGTTTGGTTTCATTCTATTCTGATTTTCACTTCTCAGCTTCCTGCTGTTCCTGTTTGTGCACACCTGCCCACAGTTTTCTGTCCCTTGGCTGTTAGCTCTCTGTTGTTACAGACACAGCTTTGCCTCCCTGCCAGGCGACATGCCTGTCCCCATAGACGCAGCTTTGTTTACTCTGGTCTGTCATGTCATCTGAACGTATAAGCACTATTTCTGTTTATTTCCACACATGTGTACATAAAGCAGGTGCCTCTGCCGCATAGTCTTTGGTAGTTCTGGATAATGCAAGTGTTTTGTTAGTAGGGGATTGCCACTTGCCACCTCGTCAGTTTTCTAAGATGTGACTGCCTTGTACCCCAGACGGGCTCAGCAGCGTCAGCATCACCTAGAAGCCTGCTAGCAGTGCAGAGTCTCAGACCAACTAAATCAAAATCTGCAGTTTTAGCAAGATCCGCAGGTGATTCTCATGCACAGAAAAGTTTGAGAAGCACCTTCCTAAACCGTACTTTAAGTTGAACCTGTATTCTTTGATGATTCAGAGGCACTTTATAGTCTTACAGAAATTTAAAATATGAAAGCACAATACTATCGAAATGTCAAAATGCCCTTTAACAAGTTATATGAAGAGAGGGAAAATACTGACTTCAATGAAGAGAAACCGTCATGCCTAAGAGTCATTAAATGATTTGTCTTTCATTCACCTGGGCTGTGCCTCCAAGAGCTGGTCTCAATAAAGTTAAGTCTGTGGCTCAGGTGTGCTCATTCATTTAGTTGACATATATTTAATGAGTGTCAGCCATGCCATAGGCTCTAAGCTAGGTGTCGGGATGCAGCAGGGAATGAGTTTACTATTTCCTGACCTCAGATACACTGGGGCATATAAGTAAGTAGATAGGCAGTGAAAATACAATGCAACTGGGGAACTAAAGGTGCTCATAGAGAAAAGCAATTCACCCAGAAATGAGGCTTTGGTTACAACATGCACCTCAGTCCTGAAGGTCATCAGACATTAGCCAGGCAAAAATGAGGGCTAGAGTATTTTAGTGTTTGCAAAAATTAGAGCTAATTCGGTGTGGCTTGGATGTTGAGTTCACAGAGAATGTCAAGGAGTAGGCCAGGAGAGTTAAGTTGTGGGTCACCAAGGGCCCAGAATGATGTTGACAAGTTTGCGCCTTATCCTGAGGAGAGTGGGAAAACAAAAGGGATTTTAGAAGGAAATGACCTGGTCAGACTTTTATGACTGGAGCCCAGATTTGACTTTATTAATGAGGAAGGTGAGGATTAAATAGGTTGGAGTTGTGCCCGGGAATTAGAAGGAACCAGCCCTGGTGTGCTTCGTGGGAGGGTCAAGGGGATGGGTGTGCCATTCACTCAGGAGGGGCACTCGGAAGCGGTGAGGTCAGGGCTGATAAACCCCGGGAGAGATGGGTGTGGTGCTTATAATATTTCCAAGTAGAAGTATTTAGCAGGCAAATGGATACAGAGGGCTGGCGTTTGAGGGAAAGCTCTGAGCTGCAGATATTCATTTGAACTCCTGCAGGGATAGGCTCTTGGATAACTTGTCCTAATAATAACAGCATCCTCAGAAAGTCTCCTAGTAGGAAAGTAAGGGAGATAAACCAGCAGTTACCCTGGCCTTGTGGGGTGCTGGAGGCACACACTGGGAGAGGGCCCAGCTTGCAGATGTGAAATAATTCAGTGCAAACAAATCAGGCTGAACAGTGACATATATAACTCGTGGGCTTGATGTTGCTATGTTTTAGGTAACAGTTGACAAATGGGAACCTTTGTTGAACAACTTGGGGCATGTCTGCAGAAAACTTAAGTAAGTGAAGTAGAGCATTTTCAGAAATATACTTCATGATTCAAAGTTTACTTAATTTTGAATGCTTTGTCATATTTTTATTTTGTGAGATCCACCAGCTTTCTTGTACTTGGCTGCTCTGATATAAGCATCAAAATCAGTTTTTACTATTTATCTCTGTTGGTGTAATTTTATTTTAGAAACCCATTGAGAGTTTTACTTTTTTCTAGATTAAAATTTAGCATTCAAAGTTAATTTGGAAGAATTAAGACAGTAAGATGTAATTGAAATCCTATCTATATTCTGTTTTCTGCTAGAGGTTTTGTGGTGTGAGAAACAGGCGACAGTTGAAAAATTGATTTTTCGGCAATTTTAGGTTACTCAAGATTTAACAAGTGTTTCTATTGCAGGATTTCTTTGAGTCTTTACTATGTATTATGAGCTATAACATTTTCCAAAGTCTAATTGGGCATAAAACATTTTTTTCACAAAAGATTTTACAAGTCAGGTATTCCAGAGAACATTGAGGAACACTTTTCTAAGTCTTTTGGACCTTAAAGCAATGCTCCTTGGCTACTTTCGTGTCCCCCTGATATGGCACATTGACTGTCACCTAAGAGGGTGGTGTGTGGTAAGGATATGGTCAGGAGGCAGGGATGAGGTTCTGGTCAGAAGGAATACAGCGGACATCCCTGCAGGAGCACCCTCGGCCAGAGGGAGCAGGCCTGGAGGATGCATTTAGAGGGCATATTGAGTAGGCAGGTGTGGAGGATAGTCACCAGTCCAGACTGCTGTTCTCATTGAGACAGTGTTTCTTAGGTGTTGATATGAATGAACACTCATCTTAGACTTAGGAATTTAGTGCTTTTACTGTACCCAATAATTGTGTTCTCCCCCACAGAAAGTACGCCGAGGCCTTGGACTACCACCGCCAGGCACTGGTGTTGATTCCTCAGAATGCATCCACCTACTCTGCTATCGGGTATATCCACAGTCTGATGGGCAACTTTGAAAATGCTGTGGACTACTTCCACACAGTATGTCTTTTCTTTGTACCTAATTTTAAAACTGGTTAACATTGGCCACTTCCTTTTTTTGAAAATATTTTCTCTTGGTAATATTTACTTACTATTTTAATATTCTTTAGGCAACCTTATGTTTTATTCTTTTCTTTGCAGAGAAAAGCATGTGGGTGTTGTACAGTATTCATCAAATTAGAGACAAACATGAGTCTTGCCCTCCGTGTTTGCAGTGAGGTGTGCAGGTGCGCGTGGCGCTTGTCAGTGAACTGAGTGCTGTGTGTGGACTGGGATCACAGGGTTGTGTGTCCACAGCAAGCCCTTTGGGCACTCCCAGATTTTCTCTTCATGACTCTAATTAATTCCCTTAGATCACTGTAGTAGATGAACAAAACAGTCTCTGCAGTCATCACAAAGAAGGAACCTTTCCTTAATCTGTGTACCATATTCCATCAAATTTAAGACACTGTGAGTAAGCAGGATGACCACAAAGAAAAAAGTGCTGCCGATTAAACTTTTACATAATTTTTTCCTCTCACTTAATTTTCTTGTACTTAGAATACTCTTGAACATATTTAGGCAGATTTGTATTACTCTGGTATATACATAAAAATGAAATGTATACATAAGTGAAATAAATGGTTACAATATTCAACCCAGAGGGCCAGACTCTGTGTTTTCCCAAAATAGTGCCCTGGTGCTAGCACACACACCCGGTCCTGACTCTGGGTTTCCTCCCAGCCACAGACACCTGCTTTGCAAATCTCTCCCTCATCCCTCTTAGTCTGCTAAAGTGTCAACAGAAGAAGGTTTTTAGAAAACCTCAATTCCTGTATCTGTTTAAGTGTTCCTCACATGGTCTGTGATCTAGTCTGTGCTGCCAACATAACCACGAAGTCCGCACTGTTTAGGAAGGTTACCCACATCACAGTGGTGGCTGGTTGATGGCAGTGGTAGGAAACCACAGGTAAAAGGGAAGGAATGCTTGAATTTGAGAAAGTGTGGGTCTTAGAATCAGTGAACTAATGGTATTTGGAGAGACAGAGATAAAATATGAGAAAAATTATCAAAGATAAACTCATGATAAGTTTGTAACTGATTTTCAAGAGTCATTTAGAGATTTTGAGGTTAGATGAAGTCATGAAGGTGCCATGATGGTAACCAGAGCACTGGCCTCACTAGACACCGGGACTAAGCATTTTCCAGCCCTGTATGATCTTTTCAATATGTATATTTGGGTATTATATAATTTACCTTTCTTCTGTGATCTGATTAATATAGAAGGCTCAGAGACCTCCGTATGGAGTTTTGTTTTTGTTTTTGTTTTTTAAGACAGAGTTTTTGCTCCTGTTGCCTAGGCTGGAGTGCAGTGGCATGATCTTGGCTCACTGCAACCTTTGCCCCCCAGGTTTAAGCGATTCTCCCGCCTGAGCCTCCTGAGCAGCTGGGATTACAGGCACCTACCACCACGCCCAGCTAATTTTTGTATTTTTTAGTAGAGACGGGGTTTCACCATGTTGTCCAGGCTGATCTCAAATTCCTGACCTCAGGTGATCCACCTGCCTCAGCCTCCCAAAGTGCTGGGATTACAGGCATGAGCCACTGCACCCAGCTGAGATAGAACTTTCTTTAAAATATCTTTTGGGGTAGATTTCCAGCATAAGAGAATAGTGTGATGAACCTCCATGACCCATAACCAACTTCAACAATCATCAGCTAGCTCATGGCCAGTCATGGAGCTCTGTCCCTGCTAATAGCCCCCTTCCCTGACCCTGGATGCCCTGGAATCTTTTGAAATGAATCAGTGTGGTAATATTTCTAAACAAAAGAGAAGGAAATACATTTTCTTTTAATAACCATGCTGAATCTTTTATGGCAGGCCCTTGGTCTTAGGCGAGATGATACGTTTTCTGTTACAATGCTTGGTCATTGCATCGAAATGTACATTGGTGATTCTGAAGCTTATATCGGTAAGGTGATCATTATTCTTATTGGTATTGTACTCCATTTTTTAGGTTGTCATATATCTCTGTTTTTGTTTCTCATTCTCATCTAAGGCTCAAAGTTTATCTTTCTAACCATTCGTCCTGCATTAAAAATAAGAAACTCCATTTATTTTATTAGAACAATGCTGTGGGGAGGTAGTGACTCACCAAGGATGCATTCAGTTTAAAGTTGATTACTTGCTGTATGCAAAATACCACTATAGAATATGTGTAAAGCACTTGGTTATAGAAGGACCCATCTGTTTCTATAATGGAAAAAGAAGCTTCCAAGGTGCCCCAGGCTGTCAGAAATTACCTGGAGTCTTCTCATGTGGGCGTCAAGAGTGGCAAGAAGACAGACTGGGGAAATAATCCAGTCAGCTGAGAAGAAAAACAAATAATTAGTATAGTCCCATTGTAAAGTTGGATAAACTGAGGCACAGCACAGTTTAAAAATACATGTTCACAGAGTTAGGCTCCACAGCTCGCTCTCTTAACCATCCTGTAATTCTGCCTGCTCTATGGCCAGTCACTGATGCACTTGTCTGGTACCTCATGGCACGCTTAGCAAACAGTTTCCCTGCCCCATAGAACCTGGATTTCATTTCCTGCTCTACAGCTATAAAATTTAACAATTTTTCTTTGAATATGTTGGGTTCTATCCCTATATATCTCAAATTTTATTAATATTACTGAATCTTATAGGGGTCTGTGATGTCTTTAATCCTTAGAAATATTAAATAATCTATAAACAAAGGAATACATGAGGTTAAAAAGTATTCAAATTTCTATATGCTTTAAAACATTGAGTCAGTGTATTGAGAAATACACCTAAGAAACTGCAGTGAATCTACTCTGGACAAAATAATTTTTTTTTTTGAGATGGAGTTTCATTCTTGTTGCCCAGGCTGGAGTACAATGGTGCAGTCTCAGCTCATTGCTGGGTTCAAGCGATTCTCCTGCTTCGGTCTCCTGAGTAGTTGAGATAACAGGCGCCTGCCACCACGCCCAGTCAATTTTTTGGATTTTTAGTAGACACAGGGTTTCATCATGTTCGTCAGGCTGGTCTTGAACTCCTGATCTCAGGTGATCCACCCACCTTGGCCTCCCAAAGTGCTGGGATTACAGGTGTGAGCCCAGCCTATTCTGGACAAAATTTTAGAAAATCTCTTCAAAAGAAGCTATCTAGGCCAAGCGTGGTGGCTCATGCCTGTAATCCCAGCACTTTGGGAGGCTAAGGCAGGCAGATTACCTGAAGTCTACAGTGCAAGACAAACCTGGCCAACATGGTGAAATCCCACCTCTACTAAAAATAAAAAAATAAAACTAACCAGGCATAGTGGTGCGAGCCTGTAATCCCAGCTACTTGGGAGGCTGAGGCAGGAGAATCACTTGAACCCAGGAGGCAAAGGTTGCAGTGAGCCAAGATTGCACCACTGCACTCCAGCCTGGGTGACAGAGCAAGATTCCCATCTCAAATAAAAAAAGAATTGTGGTAGTTTTACATATATTAACAGTAGACTGAAAATAAGAAAAGGACTCTGGTCCCTCAACCAAACCAGGCAGTGGCGGTCAGGCACTTCCACACAGAAACCTTTCACTGTCACCAGAGAGTGGCCCCAGACAGAGACCTGCAGGTGCCTCTGTGCTTAGGTACATCTACTCTGGAAAAAATAATTTTTTTTTTGTCCATCTACTCTGGACCAAAAAGGGTCCACTGAGGGTCCCAAGTTGGAAAGGGAAAGAGAGAGGAGAAAGGGCTCCCCTGTTTGGAGCAGAGGGATCCCACATGGAAATAGCTCTAGCTTATGCCCACAAATGAAGCCTCTATAGAGAAGAAAAAGGGAAAAAGAAATCCCCAAATTTGGGCTAACCTCCTGACTGGCTCACCAAAATATGTTATTGCTGTGGAAGGTCTTGACTGCAAGTTGTCCAGGTCCTGGGCGTGCTGAACAAAGATTGAGCAAAACACACAAAGAAATGGAAGACAAAAGCATAGGTTTATTGAAGTGAAAGTACACCAGACAGAGTGGGAGCGGGCTTGAGCAAGTAGCTGATGAGCCCCAGTTGCAAATCTTACGGGGTTTAAGTACCCTTAGAGGTTTCCTGTTGGTTATAGCCTTTGCAAATTAAGTGTTGACCTGTAGCCAATCAGAGGCTGAAGTGAAGGCTCCCTGTCTCTAAGCCCTATTCTGCCTTTGTTAAGAAGCAAATAAAGGCCCTCAACATCATTACTTATCAGGGAAAAGAAATTAAAACCATAATGATACTGGTGCACACCTCTGGTGCCAGCTGCTTGGAGGGCTGAGGCAGGAGGATCACTGGAGCCCAGGAGATCAAAGCTGCAGGGATCACGCCACTGTACTCCAGCCTGAGCAACAGAGTGAAAACTTGTGTCAGAAAAGTAATAATAAAAATAAAACCATAGTGAGATACCAGTACATACCCACCAGCATGGCTAAAAATTAAAACTACTAGCTGAGCGTGGTGGCTCATGGCCGTAATCCCAGCACTTTGGGAGGCAAAGGTGGGTAGATCATGAGTTCAGGAGTTCAAGACCAGCCTGGCCAAGATGTTGAAACTGCATCTCTACTAAAAATACAAAAATTACCTGGGCGCCGTAGCAGGTACCCGTAATCCCAGCTCTTCAAGGAGGCTGAGGCAGGAGAATCACTTGAACCTGGGGAGCGGAGCTTGTAGTGAGCCAAGATCACACCACTGCACTCCAGCCTAGGCGACAGAGTGAGACTCTTGTCTCAATTAAAAAAAAATTAGAAATACTGACAGTATGTAGTGTTGGTGTGATGTGGAACAACTGGAACTCTTATAGATTGACTATTGGTGGGCTATAAAAGAGTAAAACCTCTGGAAAACTGCTTAACATCACAGTAAAGTTAAGCCTATTATATCAGTTACCTACTGCTGCCTAACCAACCACTCCAAAACCTCAGCCAACAACAGTGTATTACTTTTATAGTTCTGTGGGTTGAGTGACTCATGTGCAGGTCTTATCTAGGTTTACTCATGCAGCTGTGGTCATCAGATGCTTGACTGGGTAGATGGTCTAAAATGGTATCATTCTCCAGTAGAGGAGCTCAGCTTGGGTGCTGAGTCTCTCTCTGTGGGGCTTTCATCTTAGTTTTCTTTGTAGCATGATGTTCTCAGGGTTCTAAAGGACAAGAATCAAAGCTTCAAGACCTCTTGAAAATTCAAAGTTGCATAACATCACTTCCAGCACTTTCTGTTCTATCAGTGCGAGTCTCATAAGCTTAAGAGTTGATGTGGGAGGGGGCTGTATAAGGGTCAGGGTGCTGGGAGGTGTGATTCATTGGAGTGGGTATTAGGGTGATGACTAACCATACTGATCTTATGATGTAGCAGTTCTTCTCCCACGTATAAGCCCAATGGAAGCAAGTGCTTCTGTTCTCTAAAGGTCACAAACAAGAGTATTCATGGCTTTATTCATTATAGCACCTAACTGGGAAATGACCCAAATGTCCAGCAGTAGGAGAGAGGAGAAATAAACTGTGGTATGTTCATTACAACAGAATACTCTGTTACTTGAGAGACTACTGAATCATTGGAATTTCAGATTTTTGACAAAAAACATAGAAAATGTACTAATTGCTTCAATTCATAGGAAGATTAGTGTATTGGTTCCTTCTCGCATTGCTATAAAGAAATACCTGAGCCTGGGTAATCTGTAAGCAAAGAAATGTAATAGGCTTACAGTTCTGCAGTCTATACAGGAAGCATGATGCTGGCATCTGCTTGGCTTCTGGGGAGGCCTCAGGAAACCTGAAATCATGGCGGAAAGCAAAGTAGGGAGCTAGCACTTCACATATCCGGAACAGGAGGAATTAGAAAGGGAGGAGGTGCTACATTCTTTAAACAACCAGAAAACACTATCACAAGAACAACACTGAGAGACTGGTGCTAACCATTCAGGAGAAACTGCCTCCATGACCCTCCCACCTCCAACACAAGGGATTACAGTTCAACCTGATATTTCGTGGGGACACAGGTCCAAACCATGTCAATCAGTAATGGACAAAACTAATTGGTAGTGATAGAAAAGTCCGAGTAGCTGGGAGCATTGACCAGGAGTGGGCACAGATGGGTCTTGAGGAGATGTAATGTCCTGTGCCCCTCTGGCAGTATTCGTGTGGGGTGCATGTACATAAGGGTTCATTCAGCCCTGTGCTTAAGAGGATTCACACTGGCCGCATGGTTTTAGCTCCATTTTAAAAAACAGATGTTGGATTGAAGCCTTAGCTCTGCCCCACCGCAGCCCGGTGGCAAGGAAGGCAAATCTGCGCCTCAGTTTCAAAGGTGTGAAGTTCATAGGAAGCTAAGTAAGGGCTGGAGAGTTGATAATGAGTCAGATAGACGTTTCCCTGACCTCACAGAGGAGATTTATCATTCATGCCATTTTTATTTTTAGAAAGTTTGCATGTCATTATCTGCCAAAATACCTATTCCTGAAAGCTATTGGTTGGAATTGTGTAAAACTATCATTTTGTTTATGTCAAATGATTGAACCTAATACATCTGTTTGGATCTGTTCAAATCTGTATTAATCTTAAGGTTTTAATATATGGGAAATGGATTTTATTTCATCGTGGCTTCTGTATGCATAAGATTGGTGACTATACCCCGTGGGCACATCACAACGCAGTTCTTACCTGTAACAGCTGAGAAAAAAGTTGCCCACGGGCCTCATCTGTATTTAGGAGGCCTTGGAAACAGGGCAGCTGTTGAGACTACATGTGCTTCTAAAAGTCTTCTGGCACCTCTTTTGAAAATGATGGAAAACAAATGAAAAAGAAGAAAAAGAGAGGAACGTTGTTTTCATTCTGCTCTCAACTTGTGTGCTATTAATAGTATAATTTGACTTAAATGATAGAGATGGTATATAATGATGGAAATTATAGATAAATGATGGAATTTCATATTTTATTCTAATTAGTATAATCTGACTTAAATGATAGAAATGGTGTTATATAACAATGAAAATCATAGATAAATGATGGAATTTCTTCTTTTATTCTAATTATAGTGTTTCTTTTTAGGAGCAGACATTAAAGACAAATTAAAATGTTATGACTTTGATGTGCATACAATGAAGACACTAAAAAACATTATTTCACCTCCCTGGGATTTCAGGGAATTTGAAGTAGAAAAACAGACTGCAGAAGAAACGGGGCTTACGCCATTGGAAACCTCAAGGAAAACTCCTGATTCCAGACCTTCCTTGGAAGAAACCTTTGAAATTGAAATGAATGAAAGTGACATGATGTTAGAGACATCTATGTCAGACCATAGCACGTGACTCCAGTCAGTGTTCCTGGTCCCGCTGTCCCAGTGTAGGTTAGTATTCCCTCACATCCTTTCCATGGCTTAAGAATTTCCCAATTCCTAACGTGACTCCAAACTGCATCTCTACATTTAGGAACAGAGACCCGCCTTAAGAGACTGGATCGCACACCTTTGCAACAGATGTGTTCTGATTCTCTGAACCTACAAATAGTTAAACATAGTGGAATAAAGAAGGTAAACCATCTATTATGTCTTTTTTTTTTTTTTCCATTTTCAATAATTTTTTATTTTGGACTAATTTTAGATTTACAGAAAAATTGCCAAAATAGTATAGAGGCCTTCTGTGTGCCCCTCACCTAGCTTCCGCCATTTTTTTTTTTTTGAGACAGAGTCTTACTGTTACCCAGGCTAGAGTGCAGTGGTACGATTTCAGCTTACTGCAATCTCCGCCTCCCGGATTCAAACAATTCTCCTGCCTCAGCCTCCCGAGTAGCAGGGATTACAGGCGCCCGCCACCATGCCCAGCTAATTTTTGTGGTTTTATTAGAGACGGGGTTTCACCATGTTGGCCAGGCTGTTCTTGAACTCCGGACCTTGTGATCCGCCTACCTCAGCCTCCCAAAGTGCTGGGATTACAAGCGTTAGCCACCAAGCCTGGCCTCTCCCATTGTTTACCTCTTTCATGACCGTGGAACATCTGTCACTAAGCAACCAACGTTGTAGTTACCGTTAATTAAAACCCAGACTTTATTTGGATTTCACCAGTTTTTCCCTAATGTCTGCTTTCTGTCCCAGAGTCCCATCCAGGCACGTACTGCATTTGGTCATCCCGTCTCCTTTGCGTTCTGTAGCCTGTGACAATTTCTTGGACTTCCCTTGTTTTTCATGACCCTGACAGTTTTGAGGAGTACTGCCCAGGCAGTCTGTAGAACGTCTCTCAATTTGAGTTTGTTTGATGTGTTTCTCAAGCGCCTTTCTCATCACATCCTACTGTGTGGTTGTGACCGCCACAAGACCTCTCCCAGGCAGTGCTGACCTTGGTCACCTGGTCACAGTGGTGTCTGCCAGATTTCTCCCGTCAAGTTCCTGTAGTTCCCTTTCCATACTCTATGGATTGAGGAGGTTTAAGCTCCAACCCCTGGAGAGGGCAGTATCTGCACGTTACTCTTCTTGAAGATTTGTTTCTTCTCTCCTGTTTATTCAGTCATTTACCAGTGTGGACTCATGTACTTACATGCATACCTCGGGGACACTGCAGGTTTGGTTTCAAACCGATGAAATAAAGCAAATATCACAATAAAACAAGTTTCAAAAATTCTTTGGTTTCCTAGTGCATATTAAGCCTGTAGCCTATTAAGTATGTAGCAGCAGATGTCCAAAAAACAATGTGCATACCTTAATTTTAAAATACTTTCCCAGCCTGACCAACATGGTGAAACCCTGTCTCTACTAAAAATATAAAAATTAGCCAGCTGTAGTGGCACACACCTGTAATCTCAGCTACTCAGGAGGCTGAAGCAGGAGAATCGCTTGAACCCGGGAGGTGGAGGTTGCAGTGAGCCAAGACTGAGCCACTGCACTGCAGCCTGGGTGATGGAGAAATCACACCACTATACTCCAGTCTGAGCAACAGAGACCCTGTCTCAAAAAAGAAAAAAAAACTATTGTTAAATGCTAATGATCATCTAACCCTTTAGGAATTTGTAATCTTATAGCTGATGGAGGGTCTTGCCTCCATGTGGATGGCTGATGATGGTTGCTGAAGGCTGGGGTGACTGGCAATTTCTTAAAATAAGACAGTGAAGTTGGCTGCATTGATTGACTTACTTTATTGAAAGATTTGTCTATGCTGTTTGACACCAAATTACAGTAGACTGTCTTTCAAAATTGGAGTTAATCCTCTCAAACTCTGATGCTGCTTTGTCAACTTTTTCAGTTGTTCACAGTATCTTCACCAGGAGTAGATTCCATTTTGAGAAACTATTTTCTGTGCTCATCCATAGAGAAAAACTCTTCATCTATTAATGTTTTATGAGATTGCAGCAATTCAGTCACATCTTCAGGCACCATTTTTATTTCTTTTTATTTACATTTTTTTTGACAAAGGGTCTCTTATGTTGCCCAGGCTAGTCTCGAACTCCTGGGCTCAAGCAGCCCTCCCACTTCAGCCTTCCAAGTAGCTGGGATTACAGGCACACACCACCACACCCAGCTCAACTTCTAATTTTAGTTATCTTGCTATTATCACCACGTGCTGCAATTTCTTCCTTCACTGACATCTTGAAATTCTTAAAGTCATTCATGAGGGTTGGAATCAACTTCTTCCAAACTCCCATTTTGACCTCCTCTCATAAATCACAAATGTTCTTAATGGCATTTAGAATGGTGAATCCTTTCCAGAAAGTTTCTGTGTTTTTTGCCCAGATCCATCAGAGGAATCACTCTCTGTGGCAGCTATAGGCTTACAAAATGTATTTCCTAAATAATAAGACTTGAAATTCAAAATGACTCCTTGATCCATGAGCTGCAGGACAGATGTGTTAGCAGCATGCAAACAGCATTTACCTTGTGCATCTCGGGGCTGTCCAGGTCCACTGTCAGGACTGTCAATGAGCAGTAATATTTTGGGGTTTTTGTTTTTCTTTTTTTTGAGATGGAGTCTCACTCTGTCACCCAGGCACTCTGTCACCCAGGCTGGAGTGCAGTGGCACAATCTCAGCTCACCACAACCTCTGCCTCCCAGGTTCAAGTGATTTTCCTGCCTCTGCCTCCTGAATAGCTGGGATTACAGATGCACGCCACCATGACCAGCTAATTTTTGTATTTTTAGTAGAGACAGGGTTTTACAATGTTGGTCAGGCTGTTCTTGAACTCCTGATCTCGTGATCTGCCTGCCTAGGCCTCCCAAAGTGCTGGGATTATAGGCGTGAGCCACTGCTCCTGGCAATGGTATTTTGAAAAGAATTTTTTTTCTGAACAATAAGTCTTAAGGGTAGGCTTAAAATAGTAAACCCTACTGTAAACGGACGTGCTGTCATCCATACTTTTTCTATTCGAAGGACAGACAGAGTACACTTAGCTCTCAGATTTTCTTCACAATGTGAACGAGCACTGGCTTTAGTTTAAAGCCTCCAGCTGCATTAGTCCTTAGCAAGTTAGCCTATTCTTTGAAAGAAGGCATTGACTTCTCTTCAGCCGTGAAAGTCCTAGATGGCATCATATTCCAGTGTAAGGCTATTTTGTCTGCATTGAACACCTGCTGTTTAATGAAGCCACCTTCATTGGGCTTCTCCATCAGCACTTGCTGTTTCATCTTGCACTTTTTATGCTATGGAGATGACTTCAGGAATACAGACTTTGCAAAAATAACTTAGAAAATTCACTATGCAAATGAACTGCAGCCCTCAACAAGTAACAAAACCAATCCCTGAGAGGGATAATCTAATTTCCAGAGCTAATGGTCATATTCAAACAGTCCTCAATACAAAATTACAGAGCACACAAATAAAATGGAAAATATGGTTGACTTATGGGAAAAAAGGAATATGACAGAAACTGTCACTGAGGAAGCCCAGATACTAGTTCAGGAATACAGACTTTGCAAAATAACTTAGAAAATTCACTGATCTTTTTATTGTCTCTCTGGTCAGTCTGTAAACCTGACAGAGATTTCCGTAAATGTCTGGATCTTTTCTTCCTCGAGTTGAGGTCTAACTCTGTTACCTAGGCTAGAGTGCAGTGGTACAATCATAGCTCACTACAGGCTCCAACTCCTGGGCTCAAGGGATCCTCTTGCCTCCGCCTCCCGAGTTGTTAGGACTACAGGAATGCACCACAACACCTGGCTAATTTTTATTTCTGTAGAGACGGAGTCTCACTATGTTACCCAGGCTAGTCTTGAACTCCAGGGCTCCAGCAATCCTCTCGCCTCAGCCTCCTGAAGTGCTGGGTTTACAGGCCTGAGTACCCACGCTGGGTTCAGTATCTGGATCTTTTTTCTAAAAAAAGTCTCTAAATTTTCTGATGGTACTGGGGAAACTGCTGCAGCCTGACAGGGTGGAAACAAAGGCATGCATCTACGCTGGTCCCTCAGGGCACCACCATATTGACCAAACGCACAGGGTCCTCGCTGAGAACAGGCTGTAGCAGGTAGGTAGGCTCTCCACCCACACCCTCTTCTTACCAAAGAGCTGCAGCCTCTGCATCATCAAGCCTGCCCCTGGTTGCAATAAGCATCTGATTAGGTGACAGATGTTAGAAAACAGTTGATTCTGCCAATTTTTTTGTCCTGCTTAATGGTTTTGGTGGAAGAACCAATCAATCCCTGAAGCTTCCTGCCCTGCTATTCTCTGTGACATCACTTGTTTTTTAAAACTGTATTAGTCATATATTTAAAAAAAAAAAAAAAAAAAAA
>NW_016108018.1:441861-468078 GCF_001604975.1 Cebus imitator
TACATTTTGTGATGCTTTAAAAAGCCCAAAGAATTGAACAGCTATTGGTGCTAAATTATAATTGTGTTCTATAAAATAAATGTGATTCACTATTATTTATAACTTCTACCTCCTGGTGTGTATAAGATAAAGAATTTGAATTTTACCTATTTTCTCAGATACTAATTTGGTGACATATCCTTTACCTGTTGGTAAATGTGATAGGCTCTCTTGGCCTGTTTTTATTGTTTCAACATCATCTGCAATTTTCTCACGTAAGATTGAAAACTGAATCTGTGAAATAAGTAGGTGTCTATCACTAATGAGATTTAAAATATGTCATAGCTAGATTACCTGTTTTGTAGGAACATCTGAAATCAGCCATGACAGAACAGATGGAAATGCCCCATTTATTGGAGCCAAGAAGGAAAATTTCTTACATAGTTTTACACATTTGACTGGTGATTGATTTTGTGAAAAGATATGTTAAAATTTGTTTTGTTTTTTGAGACAGAGTCTCACTGTGTTGCCCTGGCTGGAGTGCAGTGGCATGATATTGGCTCACTGCAATCTCCACCTCCTGGGCTGAAGCAATTCTCCTGTCTCAGCCTCCCGAGTAGCTGGGACTACAGGCTCATGCCACCACACGCAGCTAATTTTTAGTATAGATGGCTATAAAATTAGCCATCTCTAATTTTAGTAGAGATGGCTCATGCCACCACACCCATCTGTACTAAACGTTGGCCAGGCTGATCTCAAACTACTGACCTCAAGTGATGCACCCGCCTCAGCCTCCCAAAGTGCTGGGATTATAGGCGTCAGCCATAGCACCCGGCCTGAAAAGATATGTTAAAAATTTGTATTTTAAAAAGGTGATACAAGACAATTTGACCAAATCTGTAATCTTTAAACTTTTTTTTAAACCTATTCACTGTGATTAGCAAAAGAATTTTGTTATAACTCCTAGGCGATAACTGTGTAAGCAGAGAACACCCCCATTCTTTTCATCATTATAGTAGAGACAGGATTATATGCTTCATTTGTTTAAAGTCCTTTTTTCAAACTCTCCTAGTCCTAACGTCAGAGGACACATTACCCTTTTTCATAAAAAAAAAAAGTATAGTTTTACAAAACATCTATTCACAGCATCATTAACAAATTAGGCATTATACAGAAGTGAATTTTCAGGCAACTGAAGTGCTGCCTTAAACATAAAACTTTTTGTCTTAACCTATCTAAAGTGTATTCCCTGTATTTCTACCTTCTGAAGCAGAACAATAATAGCATTCATTTCTTGAGCATCCCCAGGTGTTAACTTGAGTAAATCTTTTGAGGAGGGCTTTGTTCCCTTCACACAGATGAGGGTCTAGCAACGTTGTGTGTTGAAGACCAGCATTCAGACCCCATCTTGTCTCCACTTACCATGGTGAAAGTCAAGTATTGCACTGGAAGTTAACGCAGCAATACACTTAGAGACCATAAGTTACCCCATGCTAAATTAGACTCAAACTAATGCATTTTCATGTTTTCATTTTTAAATGGCTTTTCTGTCAGGCATTATTATGTATGCCTCCCCTGTCTTGAGCTGGGGCCAGAAAATCAAGTGACTGACTTATGTTTAAAATAACTAAAATGAAATTAGTCTATTAATAAAGTGCTGAATTTTTATATTTAGCCTGCCAGAGCAACAAAAAAAAAAAAAAAAAAAATTTCATTTTCTCATTGATTACCTGTTAGGATTTTTTGGATTTCTAGGTGAGCCATTACTCTGTTAACAGTGCTTTAAGACATAAAAGGGAAAAGGTTCAGACACTTGACTAAGCTGTAATTCTAATCAGCAGCAGTGTTAACAACAGTGTTTAGGCCTCAGAGTAACAAGAATGTGCCATCATACTGCCAAGTATTGTTCCTGTTACTACCCAATTCTCTAGTATCTCATGACAGTTTCTTAAAAAGGTGTCCTTCTTGCTAACCACAGTGGCCGTGTTATCATCCTTAAAGGAAACACTTGGAAGTCACCAGCTTCTGGTCACTAGCTTCTTCAAGTCACTGTCATCTACCAATGAGATAGGGGCTACCAAGTAAAATGTAGCCAGGGCCACATTCACAGATGGAAGTGTTCAGTTAAGCAAAAGTAAAATTACATACCATCTTCATTCTGACGTTTGGAGATTGTTTATTCCTGCTTTATTGGCTGTAAAGTTCTGTGCACGTATCAAAACAGCATTTCAACAAGCTGGCTAATGTGTAGGAAGCTAGATTTTCTTTGTGATATAATTTGTCATGTAACATAAGGTATTTTACAAGTGTATTTCATTCGCTGTACGTTAAAATTCATATAAGATTTCATTTAAAGATTCGTCAAGACAACTGAATTCTAAAATCCTGTCATTTTTTTTTTAAATCATTTTTCAGAACTTTGCAATAACAGGAAGTAGAGAATCAGAAGGGGGTTAAAAAGTTGACTTCGGGAGAAAAAACATTTGGGCATTTTGCTTGCTAAGTTTACAAAATATACGCATCCAGCATTTAGGTATACAGTGCAGTGAAAAGTGGAGATGCTCAAGGTTCTGGAGAAGGTCAAATGAAGGGTCCCTCACGCTGGCTGAGGCCAACCTGGCCTCAGAGAGGTGTGCAGAGGCACTAGGCAGGGGACAGGGCTTTGCAATGAATGGTGAGGGCAAAACATGAACACAAGAAATACCCTAAGTCACTGTACATGGTTGTGCCTGGTGAGAGGTGGGACCAGCCCTTTTTTCATTTGGTGATTTGGCTGAGTAAGAAATCCTCTTGGTGCAAGACTGCTTCAATAAGAATCTGTTATAGATAGCAAATGTGAAGTTCACTGTCCTTTTTATTATCCCAACCTGGTAACATGACTAGAGGTAAAATAGTGAGTTAGATGATGGTTTAATATTTTAAAACTAGAGGGAAGACATACAAATAGATTGAGAGCAGTTTCTAAAGATAATCAGAATATATTTAGACTACAGGAACAGTCAAAATTTTAAAATAAATGGTTTCCACATTTTTTATCCCCATCTTCCCCCCCTCCCGCCCCACTGTATGTTAAAACATTTTATCTGGCGACCACATTTTCCTACTTTTAATCACACACAACGTCAGAGCTTTTGATCAGCCTACCTAGTCTTCCCAGTCACTGAGTTGTGACAAAAGCCTGGTGTAGGCACCCTTACCATGGGCGTGTTTTTGCTAAGATCCCTGTAGACGGTGAACTATGAAGACAGCCCCCCTGGCTCCGCTGGTCGCTGCCGCAGAGCTGCGTGTGAACTGCTCCTAGGAAGCCACGTCTCGGGGCGGGCGGCTCTCCGGTAAGGAGCGGCCGCATCCTGGGGCTCGGACTCGCCTCCGCTTTTCTGCCAGTGACGCCCTTGTTCTCCCGATCTGTTCAAGCCTCAGAATTTTTTTCTAGTTTCCTGTGTGTGCTTGAGATTCTCGGGTTAAAGCGTGCTGCAGATGAAAAATACAGCCCACATTGAGACAATGGGAAAGTCTTTTTAAAATAACTTCCGTATAAGTTACTCTAATCAAAGTGCTGCTGCCCGTGTGTTTATAAAAAACACGTGCAAATGCGAACCCGGCCCTGAGGGCGCCCCGGCCTGGAGGTCCTGGAGGTGGGGGCTAAAACCGGTGCCGCAGGGAGGTCCGCCCGTCCGCGATCTCCTCCCACCACTGCAGGAGCGCGGGGTCCTGGGGCAGCGCCCGGCCTAGAGGCCGCCCCAAGCTGCCGCCACCGCTCCGTGAGGGGCCGCTCGCTGCCGAGGTCCTGACCCAGACCCCAACCCGTCCCGCAGCGCCCAGACCCCTTGGTGGGTGGCCCCGAGCGTCGCGGCCCGGGAAGGGGCGGGGCGGAGCGGGGGCGGCCGAGCTCTCGCGAGGTTTTGCCGGGGGTCTGGCGGCTGCGGCTCGACGGCGGCTGCGGCTCGACGGCGGGTGCGGGATGCGCTCGGAAAAGGAGGGGGCCGGAGGCCCGAGGGCGGCCGTTGCCGCGCGAGGCGCGAGCGGGAGAGAGAAGCTATCGGCCGTAGAGGTGCAGTTCCACCGCGATTCGCCGCAGCGAGAGCCGGAGACGCCGCCAACGTCGTCCTCCGGCTGTGGGGGCGGTGCGGGCAAACCTCGCGAGGAGAAGAGGACGGCCCTGAGCAAGGTGGGGACGGGGACGGGGACGGGGACGGGGGCGGGGCGCGCAAACCACGCGAGGAGAGGACGGCCCTGCGCGGAGAGGGAGGGGACGGGAACGGGAGAGGCGGGGCGCGCAAACCTCGCGAGGAGAAGAGGACGGCCCTGAGCAAGGTGGGGACTTGGGCGGGGCGCGCAAACCTCGCGAGGAGGGGACGGGCGTGCGTGGAGGCGGGGCTCGCAAACGTCGCGAGGAGAGGACGGTCCTGCGCGGAGGGGGAGGTCGGAAGCGCCGAGTCCGGATCCTGCCGCTGTGGGAACGGCCGCCCGCTTCCCGCAGGTGGTCATCCGCCGCCTGCCCCCGGGGCTCACCAAAGAGCAGCTGGAGGAGCAGCTGCACCCGCTGCCCGCGCACGACTACTTCGAGTTCTTCGCCGCCGACCTGAGGTGAGGCCCGCCCCGCGGACACGCGCGCGAGTCTAGACGGGGAGGCGGCGGTTAGGGGTGGGGAGGGCGGAGCCGGAGCGCGGCGCGCGGTGTCGCTGCCATGCGTTCCTCACCCTGATTTTGGTTTTATGGGACTCGTGGGAGCTTTTTGAATAATTACATTTTAGTAAAAAGTGTCAGTTCGTCCAAAGAAACGTGTGACCACCAAGCAAACACAGACGCGGTTTACAGAAAAGTGCGGGAGATTTCAGGCGCCAACGCTCGTGGGAACGCGCGCCGTGGAGGGGACCGGCTTCGCCCGCGCGGCGCCTCCCTGCTCGGACGCGGCTTTAAATACCCGCAGCGCCGCGCGCGTGGCTCACGCCTGTAGTCCCCGCACTTGGAGAGGCCGAGGCGGGCGCACCCCGAGGTCAGGCGATCGAGACCATCCCGGCCAACGTGATGAAACCCCGTCTCTACTAAAAATACAAAAATTAGATGAGCATGGCGGCGGGCGCCTGTAGTCCTAGCGACGCGGGAGGCTGAGGCCGGAGCATCGCTTGAACCTCGGAGTCGGAGGTTACAGTGACCGAAATCGCGCCGCAGCACACCAGCCTGGGAGACAGAGCGAGAGTCTGTCTCAAAAAAAATGTTAAATGAATGAATAAATAAATACCAGACAGTGTCCCCAAGTCAGGAGAGTCTCTCGGCGCCGCGGGTTCCTCTGGGAGTGGGCCCTGGCCTTGCCTTAGGATTTCAGCCTCGGAAGACCGGTTCTGGGCAGTGGAGGAGGGACTTGAGTTCTCCCTCTTATTGAAGCAGTTTCAGTTAACATTTGCGTTTGTTTTTTCTAAAGAATATCCAATTATTACAATTAACTGAGGTGACTCTTTGGCACTAAAGTTTTATCTAAAGTAGTTTGTTGTGTCCAGAAAAGGAAAAAGAGACTAATTTAATGGAGTCTTGTATTTTTCACTAACCATTTTCACGGTTGTTTCTTATTTCAGTCTTTATCCTCATCTCTATTCAAGAGCGTACATTAATTTTAGGAATCCTGATGACATCCTTCTTTTTAGAGATCGTTTTGATGGATATATCTTCCTTGACAGCAAAGGTTAGATCATTGGTTTTTCAAAATCTATTATAATCTATAGGTATACTGATGAAGTATTACTAGAATTTTTCTGCTTTTTTTTTTTTCTTTTTCATTTTTTGAGACAGGGTTTTGCTCTTTTTCCCAGGGTAGAGTGCAGTGGCCACAATCACGGCTCACTGCAGCTTCACACTCTGGCTCAAGTGATTCTCCAGCCTCCCAGGTAGCTGGGACCACAGGCGTCCGCCACCATGATTGGCTGATTAAAAAAAAAAAAAATTGTAGAGACTGGAAGGGGGTCTCACTGTGTTGCCCATCTAACACAGTGGTCTTGAACTCCGGGCTTCAAGTGATCCTCCCACAGTGCTGGGATTACAGGCATGTAGCTACAGCATCTGGCCCATTTGTGCATTTTAATTAAAAAGTTATTTGACTAAAATAAGAGAAATTTCATTATATTACTATATGTGCGGATATTAAAAATTAAAATTATTTAATTTTATTTAAATCAAAAGAATTCTTGGAATTCTGTGTAATAGTGACAGCCTATTTATGTATTATCATCAGAGAATGAAGGTTTTAATGAGTGAGTTTTCTGCTTGAGAGAACTTTTATCTTTTTAGGTTCTAAAAGTAAATGACCTGTTTGATAGGAATTTTCTAAAATGTACACTGACTTCTGTCTTCCTAAACAGCACCCTTCATGACTGTACCGTTTATGAGAATGTCATCGGGGAGTCACTGACCGCTGTTCCACAGCTTTGCCTGCAGGGACAGTGGTCTTCACCTCTACTTTCAGTAGTTCCCTTCCCAGTACTTCTAGCGTTCTGCTTTGATCTTTTCCCTTCTTCTCCTGTCAGGCTGTCTGCTGTTGGGAACCCTAATCCTAACCGTGACCCTAACCCTGGCTGTCAAGTCTGTGTGCCTTTCACAGCAAGTTGTTTTCTGCCCTCCCCTCCCCAGCCACCCTCTTCCCTCTCCACCTGTTCCTGACACTGATGAGTGTTTTCTTTTTCTCCCCTTAGGGGTGAAATTTCTCCCCTTAGGGGTGAAGACTAGAAAGATTGTTGCAGAGTAACCAAGTAATAGCTAAATTAGGTTCCTGTGACTAGAAGCAAATGTGATGCCTGAACTGAACTATCTGACCTTCGTGTTCATTGCTCTTTTTTTCATACTTTATTCAGCTTCCTTTTTTTATTTTCAAAAAATAGTGGTAAAATATATGTAACATGGCCGGATATAATGGCTCACTCCTGTAATCCCAGCACTTTGGGAGGGCAAGGTGGGCAGATCACCTGAGGGCAGGGGTTCAAGACCAGCCTGGGCAACATGGAGAAACCCCATCTCTACTAAAAATACAAAAATTAGCCGGGCATCATGGTGCATGCCTGTAATCTGAGCTACCACAGGCTGAAGCACGAGAAACACTTGAACCCGGGAGGAAGAGGTTGCAGTGAGCTGAGATCATGCTGACTGCAGCATTTTACGTTCCCACCAGTAGTGAGCAAGGAGCCCAGTCAGTTCTCTTAGTTGCCAGTACTACTTGTCATTGTCGTTTGTTCGTTTTCTTTTTTACTATCTCCAGTAATGGGTGTAAGCAATGTCGTTTGTTTTTCAAGTAGAGATAGGGTCTTGCTATGTTGCCCAGGCTGGTATCAAACTCCTGGGCTCAAGCAATCCTCCCACCTTGATCTCCCAAAGTGCTGGGTTACAGGTGTGAGCCGTAGCCCTGCCTTGTTTTTATGGCCTCCGGCCTAAGCCTGTGCTTTTGGTGTCATATGCAGTAACTCATTGCCAGATTCATTGCCATGGAGCTTTTCCCCTGTACTTTTTTCTATGTGTTTTATGGTTTCATGTCTTATATTTAGGTTTGATCCGTTTTGAGTTACTTTTCGTATATGGTGTTAGGTATACAATTTCATTCTTCTGGCTGTGGATATCGTTTTCCCAGCTTAAGACTTTCTTTGGCCAGGCACGGTGGTTCACGCCTGTAATCCCAGCACTTTGTGAGGCCAAGGCAGGCAGATCACCTGAGGTCAGGAGTTCAAGACCAGTCTGGCCAGCATGGTGAGACCCTATCTACTAAAAATACAAAAATTAGCCGAGTGTAGAGGCGGGTGCCTGTAATCCCAGCTACTTAGGAAGCTGAGGTAAATTGCCTGAACCCAGGAAGCTGAGGTTGCAGTGAGCCAAAATTGTGCCATTGCACTCCAGCCTGGGCAACAGAGTGAGACTCCTTTTCCGAAAAATAAAAATAAAAAGACTTTATTTTCCCCATTGAATGGTCTGGGTAGCCTTTTCAAAAATCAGTTGACCAAATATACAAAGGTTTATTTCCAGGCTCTCTGTTTTATTGCATTGGTGGATGTGTCTGTCTGTGTGGCACTACCACACTCAGTGGAGCATGTCATCTGCCACTAATTGAGTATCCACTGTGTGCTAGGCCTTGTGGGTGGAACAGTAGGTTGGACATCATCCCTGCAGGTCCAGTGCTCTGCAGTTCCCAGATTCTTGACTTTATTCTGGATATGCAGGTTGGCACAAAAATGATCTCCCAGATAAAGGTGTTATAATTCAGTCACCTGACCATTACTGACAAGTCTAAAAAGGATGACTCAGTAGGTTTAGTACCAACGTAGCTGTGTTCTGTTGATGATTCAGGAGATAGCAGTTTCTCTTAGTGAACATTTCTCTTTGTGTATTTGTTTTTGCCCCATATAGCAACAAAGTCAGTAGAGATGATTTCCATTCTCTACTTTTATCAGAAGCAAATTTCTCCTGTAATATATTATAAATCCTTTGAAGCCCTCTTTTTTTAGCTATTGTGTCTTCTAAGCAAAGTAATTTTCTTGAACTTATGTAACAGATTGATAATTGAATTCACTTTTTAAAATAAAATGTAAAATGGAACTAAGAAATCAAATTACTTAGAGGTATTCCAACAATAAATTATTTGGGATGGAGCTAAGGAGGTCAGGTTTATTGAGGTATAAGTTACATAGGGTAAAAGTCACACTTTTAAGGTGAACAATTTGATGAATTTTGAACGAATCCAGTTGTGTAACCAACACCACAACATGATGAATTGTTTTGTGGAATAAATAATTGTTCTTCCTACCGGGAGTTCATCCTTGTTTAAGTCTGGAGTTTGCCATGCTAAGGTTGCAGGTACTTGGAAATGTAATTAAATTGCAGGGTTTTTTATCTTTTACTTTTTTATCTCTTACTGGAAGGATGAATTATACTTTAAATAGTAACAATACATTGTCATCGTTATACTTACTCTTTTTTTTGAGACGGAGTCTTGCTCTATTGCCAGGGCTGGAGTGCAGTGGTGTGATCTCAGCTGGCTGCAACCTCCACCTCCCAGGCTCAAGTGATTCTCCTGCCTCATACAGGCGCCCGCCACTACCCAGCTAATTTTTTGTATTTTTAGTAGAGATGGGGTTTCACCATGTTGGCCAAGCTGGTCTCAAACTCCTGACCTCATGATTCGCCTGCCTTGGCCTCCCAAAGTGCTGGGATTACAGGCATCAGCCACCGCACGCAGCCTACACTTACTGTTTAAGTAAGCTAGGTCATTATTTTCCAAAATGAATGTAGAATTTCAAAATGGCTTCTGAAATATGTTTCCTGTTAAAGGCCTAGAATATCCTGCAGTGGTAGAGTTTGCTCCATTCCAGAAGATAGCCAAAAAGAAGCTGAAAAAAAAAGATGCCAAGACTGGAAGCATCGAAGACGGTGAGCCCTTTCCAAGTGCTGCATTATGAAGCTGCCAAAGTAAGAACACTGAGCCAATTAATTCTCCTGTAGTTGGGAAAGATTGTACTTTTTTTCTTTCTGTCTTTTTAATGTATAGATCCAGAATATAAGAAGTTTTTAGAAACCTACTGTGTGGAGGAAGAGAAGACCAGCACCAACCCTGAGATTCTGCTGGGGGAGATGGAGGCGAAGACAAGAGAGCTCATTGGTCTGTTTTGCTCATTTCTTCTCTTTTCTTTATTGAGAGATTCACTCATAGAGAATATACGTTTTCCTTCTTTTTCTTGATTGTGATAACAAGTTGAAACTTGTTACAGGCTCAACAGAAATGTAGAGTACTTAGCAGTTTTGACAAAAAGATGGCAAGATGGCCACATGGGAAAATGTTTCTGAGCATTGTTTGATGGAGAGCACCTGATTTTTCTTAGTTATAATCATTTTAAGTTCTAATGTTCCCTAATGAGCAATGGAGAAGACACATGAATGGTATGTGCATGTGCCTGACAGCTTCAGGGAAGGAGTATTGTGTCACAAAGTTGAAGTCAGTGGTCACAGTTCAATGCCTCAGGAGATGTTTTGCTCATGGTGAGGTCGTCTTGCTGCTGTTCCAAACAAATGCCAGGCTCCCTGAGCCACGCAAAGCCAAGCCAACTCGTGGATAAGCCCAGCCAGAGCACAATCGGGTTTAAATCCAGCCTTCCACCCAATGCCCACAAGCTGGGATTACAGGGCACCTGCCATCATGCCTGGCTAATTTAGAGAGGGTTTCACCATGTTGGCCAGGCTGGTCTTGAACTCCTGGCCTCAGGTGATCCGCCCACCTTGGCCTCCCAAAGTGCTGGGATTACAGGTGTGAGCTGCCGTGCCCGGCCATAATAAAGCTTTTGATCACTAAACAAGATGTGCTGAGGCTGCATGCTGCCTGGGCACTGACTCTGGGCCTCGTCATAGGGCTGAGTGATAAACAGGTCGTACAAGGCCTCTGCCTGCCATCGAACACAACAGGTTGGAAGCAGGAGTGGGAGTAGCCCAGCCGGGGCACTTCAGGTTGTAATCAGTGCCACCGATGTGACCAAATGGCATATGGGAGGGGAAGATCAGGAGACTCCCTCTGAGGTGGTGGTGGAGCTGGAGCTGGGACTGGCTACAGGAGGGAAAGAGGTCGGGAGACGAGCTGAGACTGGCTGTGCTGAGCAGTGAGGAAGGGCATGCCAAGGGCATGGCCGGGGGCTGGCGCTTTTCACTTCAGGTACAGAGTGCAGGCTTGTGGGGCTGGCGCGCATGGGTGAGGGCAGCTTGGTTGGAGGGTGGGAGTGCTGCGCAAGAGGTTTAGATTCATTCCAGGGCAACTGGATACCACTGGGGGAGTGGCATGGTCTGATTATTGTCCCCATTACTCTGTTGGTGCCACACAGAATAGATTGTGGATGCCAAAAGATGAGCATGTGTTTCGGAGATGGACTGGACAGGACTAACAGATGGATTGGATGTGGCAGGTTAGGAACAGGAAAAATTAAGACTCCAAGGTTTGGCTTGAGCAGATGGGCGGATTGTGGCACCATTACGCCCAAGGGTTGATGGAGGTAGGACAGTATTGGGAGCAAAGTCGAGATTTCACTTTAGAACTTGATAAATTTAAGAAGAGCTAGAAAAAGCAAATTAGATGTTAATTACAGACCTCGCATTTCCTTCTCACTTTGTTTTAAATGTCTCCTTGTATTGGATCGATCGTTTAGGGCTGTTTTGAGACATACCTTTCTAGATCAGACTCACTACTCCTGCAGGGGCTGCGGGAGGATCAGGGTGGCATCACCCAGAATCTGCTGCACAGCCAGTGCAGCACAAATGTTGACTGAATGAATGAATGTGGCTTGGAATCCACCGTCCCTCATGGGAGCAATTAATTCGTTCTAGGACTTGGCTGTAAAGCCTTCTTTGTTTCTGTGATTGCTGTTTCTGCATATTAAAAATTTAACCTTAATCAGGCAATTCGTGGCAAATTATCTTTTTCTTAGGTTTTGGCCTCCATTGGATTCTTCTGAACAGATCTAAGAAGCGAATGTTAAATGGAATATGAATAAACACTGGCAAGGGCTCTGGAGTTGTTGAGTTAGTCTGGTGCGTAGGCCTTTAGAGCAGACTGCCTGGGTTCAGCTCTGAGACTTCTGTTTACTTGTGTTCTGTTGCATGGTCGTGCATATTTTGTCTGATAAATAACATTTATGATGTGTAAAACACTTTCTTACTCAGGTCTCATGTACTTTTCCTGTGATCCCTGTGGGTGATAGGGCAGGCATTTTGTAGGAAGAGGAAGGCAGGCAGGTAGAGTCTGGGGTCAGCCTCCCCGTGCTTCTCGGTGGTCTCGCCCTGCTTCTGGCTGACAAGTCCAGGCCTTCACAGAGCAGAGCAGACCCCTGGTTGATTTGAGAGAATTTGCCCATTACAGAGAGCTGATCATTTTACCTGAGCCAATGAGCTCTACTCACCCTGAGCCAGAGTTCGTGGTCTGCCCAGGGACCCCTGGGGGGAGTGGGTTCTCTGTGGCCACTGTGCTTGCCATGAAATGTGGCATTTGCAGCCGCATCAGCTCTTCCCTACAGCCACCATGCCTGGGGCAGGGCTCCTGGGACAGGTGCCATTTGATCCATGATGTCAAGGTGTCAGGGGTCCTCAGTTCTAAGTGAGGGATCCCTGGCCAGAGTTTCTGCTAGGATTCCTGATTCACACCTGTTCCTCAGAATTCCAGAGATGTTGTGTCAGTTTGCAGGTGCATCCAGGGATTCTTCCCAACCCTGTTTAATCTGAGACCTGCAGAATAAATCCAGACCATCTTCCCCCTTCTCACCTGTGTCCTCATGTTGGCAGGACATGGGGCCCGACCCCCTCAGCGGGAGTCCCTCTGAAGCAGTGCCTATGGGGCCTCCAGCTTGCCTGGGCACTCACATCCAGGTCATATCTGAGCAGTTCCCTAGTAGTTGGCATCTTTTCAGAACTCAACAGCACCATGTGGAGTCCTTTTCTAAACTGCAGTCCAGAGTTGTGTCTTATCATTATGATTTTATGGAGTATGTATTGTAAGACATTACGAGAATCCATGTTTCTTAAAGCCATCACTTGGAGAACAGAAAACGAAAAAATTCTCAGAATATGTGATGTATCAAAGTAAATACATGTTAATAACTTAAGGTATCTACAGAAATATCACCTGTGTAGTATTTTAAGCCTCCCTTAAGAATCAGGAATTAGATATCTACTACGTATAAAATTGTTGATAGTTTCAAATTACTTGACTTGATAGTAATGGAATAAAAACTCTCCCCTGGACACAGTGTGTGGTCATGTTAAATTTAAAAAGTAATTATATTGTTACCCTATTTATTTTAAAGATTAAATTGAAAACAAGTATTTAAAGTAAATCGTTCTTTAGGAGTTAAATGCTACATTACAATTTTTGTGTTTTAGCTAGAAGAACCACACCTCTTTTGGAATATATTAAAAATAGAAAATTAGAAAAGCAGGTAGGTCTGGCCTTTACCTGATGGATACCCTCCCTGCTGCTGACATTCTCATCCAGACAGTCCGTACACACATTCTTCCATGTCTTTAGAGAATTCGGGAAGAGAAGCGAGAAGAACGGAGGAGGAGAGAGTTAGAAAAGAAACGCTTGCGGGAAGAGGAGAAAAGAAGAAGAAGAGAAGAAGAAAGATGCAAAAAAAGGGAGACAGATAAACAGAAGAAAACTGCAGAGAGAGAAGTAAGGATTAAGGTAATTCTGAGGAAACATTTTATTCCGTTTTTCCAATAGTTCTGTTACAGTAATTATCCTTTTTACATATCTTAGCTCTTTAGAATTTTGAGAACATTTTGAATTCACGTAATACTGTGTTGTTACAAACCCTTTCTTTCTATGTCAGCAGTGGTTTCCACAGCGCGTCCTGAGCCCTGGGAGTCCTCAGGCTGTTGTTGGGCGCCTGTCCTCCTGGGTGTGCACTGAGGACACCCCCACAGGAGCCCCACGCTGGCACATGTCGGGTTGCTGCTGACACTGTCCCTTTTTTTGTTTTTCAACTTTCCAACTTTCCTTTTAGGTTATATCAAGAGCATAAAGATTAAAAGACAGATGCCTCCTGGCTTCTCTGCTATTTTTTTTTGTTTATTTGGTTTTTTGGGGACAGGTTGAGACAGGGTCTCTATGTGTCACCCAGGCTGGAGCATAGTGGTGCAGAATCACAGCACACTACAGCCTCTATCTCCCAGGCTCAAGTAATCCTCCTGCCTCAGTCTCTCTTTCCAGGGATACACCACCACAGCTGAATAGCTAATTTTTAAAAAAAGTTTGTAAAGATGGGGGTCTCACTGTGTTGCCCAGGCTGGTCATGAACTCTTGGGCTCAAGTGATCGTCCTGCTACTGGGACTAGAGAGGCGCGGGCCACCACACCCAGCCCTCATGGCTATTCTTAATAAAGAAAAATACAGCACACAGAACAGCTCAGCTGTTTAATGTTCCTCTGAGGATGGTAAGCAGTAAGCTTATGTGTGGCCACACAGGCAAGAGCTGGGAGGGAGCCCAGCTGCCCATGCACTCCGGTTGGCCTCCAGAAGCCTCACGGGGCACGGCAGAACTGCCCTGCTCCCCAGCTCGTCTCCAGCAGCCCTGGCCTGCTATTTTCTCCTGAATGCACCAGCAGATTCCACCTCAGGCCTCTGCACGTTTTTCTCCGCGGGGACTTCCCCAGATTTGCCCATGGCTGCTCCTCAGCATCTGGTCTTAGATCTTGACTCTGCAGTGGAACCTTCTCTTCCCGTCTCCCTGTGTCTCTGCTGCTTTACTCTCCCTTTGTATGTGTTCGTAGCCTTTGATACTACCCGAGATTATCTTGTTCCTTTGTTTCTTTTCTCCTACTTTTGCCACTGTTTACAGCATTCCCCCTTGACCACCATTGCCTCAGGTGGATAATCAGGCATGAGCTCCTTCAAGGCAGGGGCATGTCTGTCCCATTCACAGCCATTTCCCTAGTGCCTAGCACAGCGTCTTAGACCTTGCTTGCTGCACACGGCTCCTCAAACCCCGGGAATCTGCAGTAATATGAGTATCTTATATGCCAGTGAGAGGACTGGCAGCTTCAGAATGGGGACTAGTTGCCAGAAAGACCAATGCAGGACTAGAGGGTTGGGACTTTCAAAGTCCCAACCTAGCTTCCAAGAGGACAGAAGGCCTAGAGAGAGGTAATCACCAGTGGTCGATGACTTAATCATACCCGTGTCATGAAACCTTAAAAATGCCTAAAGATGAGGCTTCCGGGTTGGTGAGCACAGCAAGATACTGGGTGGGTTACGCATGGAAGCTCCAAGGACCACCCCACCATACCCCATACCCACCTTGTGCATGCCGTTTGGCTGTTCTAGGTTGTACCCTTTATGATAAGCCGGTAGTCAAGAGTGCAGTGCCTTTCTGAGTCCTGTGAGCCATTCCAGCAACTTAGCAAATCTAAGGAGAGGCCATTGGGAACTCCTGAATTTACTGCTGGTTGGTCACAAGTACCGGTGACACACTGGGACTTGGAACTGTCATCTGAAAGGAGGGGCAGTCTTGTGGGACTGAGCCCTTGACTTGTGGGGTCTGGTGCTAACTCCAGGTCAATGGTCTCAGAGTTGAGTTGAATGTGGAGCATGCAGCTGGTGTCGGAGAGGTGGTATTGAAAAAGATGTGCAGTATCAGAAATGTTGTAAGAACAGTCCCTAGGCACACAGAACATTTGTTGAGTAGGTAGATGGAGATTGTTGCACTTCCCGATGGCTTGCATGTATTACAAACATATTAATGCCGCAATTGTTTTAAAAGATGGATAGGGCTGGGCATGGTGGCTCACACCTGTAATCCCAGCACTTTGGGAGGCCGAGGCAGGCAGATCATGAGGTCAAGAGATCGAGACCATCCTGGCCAACATGGTGAAACCCCATCTCTACTAAAAATACAAAAATTAGCTAGGTGTGGTGGTGCGTGCCTATAATCCCAGCTACTTGGGAGGCTGAGGCAGGAGAATGGCTTGAACCCTGGGGGCAGAGATTGCAGTGAGCCAAGATCGCGCCACTGCACTCCAATCTGGTGACAGAGCGAGACTCCCTCTCAAAATAAAAAAAAAAGGATGAACAGTTACTGGAAAGGAAATATTTAAGTTCCCATATTCCACATAGGCAGAATAAGAGGATGTTCACAGCTGACACAGGACCCATGCTTGATGAGAAGCAGTTTTCATGATGCGTTTTGTTCCCTAGTGAATGCATGTAATTGAATGCGTCTGTGTATGGTCTTGCTATGCTGCAGTTTAAAGTATGTCTACTTTATGAATGAGAACACAATTCTTAGTTCACCTTCCATTTCTGTTCTACAAATATTCTATGTGATGCTTCCACTTCTTTTTTTTTTTTTCTCTCTTTCTTTTCCCAAGTTAGCTGAAGTGCTTTAGTTTCAAAACTTATTCAGAGAGCAGGGAGAAAGGCCCAGGGGGAGACAGGGCAGATGAAATATGTCATAGCGACTTGCTCATCAATTCTGTTTCAAGAAAGAGAATAATCAATGTTTTGAAAACTATAAAATATTCTAAAAATCATCAATAGGAAGAAACCTTTAAAAAACTTTTTTTTTCCTTACCACAAAAGTAATACTTGTCTATTTTAGAAAAACTAGACCCTGTAGATGAAAGGAACTAAAGTCATGTAAGTTCTGCCATCTAGCAACAATCACTATTGTCGTGGCACAGCGGCCCACACCTGCAATCCCAGCACTGTGGGAGGCTGAGGCAGGTGGGTCACCTGAGGTCAGGAGTTCGAGACCAGCCTGGCCAACATGGGGAAACCCCATCTCTACTAAAACTACAAAAATTAGCCAGGTGTGCTGGCATGCACCTGTAGTCCTTGCTACTCAGGAGGCTGAGGCTGAAGCAGGAGAATCGCTTGAACCCAGGAGGCGGAGGTTGCAGTGAGTTGAGATCGTGCCACTGCACTCCAGCCTGGGTGACAGAGTGAGACTCCATCTCAAAAAAAAAAATTAAGAATCACTGTTAACAGAGTGCTGCAGAGCCCTTTAGACAGTGTTGTATGTGTGTTTGAACATAAATTGAAGTGGGATTGTGGTGCATTTTCTGGTTTTTAGCCTGTTTTTCATCATGTGAACATCTTTTCATCATATTAACTATCTTACATTATTTTTCGTGACTACAAAATATTTCATTCACTGAATGTTCCACCAGGTGTTCGACCAAAAACCTCATTTTTGGACATTTAGCTTTCATTATTTTGCTGTGCAAACATTTGGCTTCATTATTGGGATCTATTTGTAATTATTTAACAGCTTCTTTTAGAATGTGCTCTTGAGGTGATATTTTACTAACATTATAATTTCTCAGCTTCTTAAGAAACCAGAAAAGGGAGAGGAACCAACCACAGAGAGTCCAAAAGAAAGAGGAGAGGAGATTGATCCTGGAGTTGGCAAGCAGGAATCCAGTACCCCCGGCGCAGTCATAAAAGTCAGGCCCGCGGAAGGCTCGCTGGAGGAGCCCCAGGAGATGTGAGCGTGCTTTCGTTGTTAGGACCACGTCAGCTCCCAGTCATGGCAATGTAGGCTTTGTCAGTACGAGTGTGCCTATTTCACATTATTCTTGGAATCCAAGACTTTCCAAGGTGTGCAAGTACACGTCAGCCTTCATTTCCCATCAGCATGCCAGGAACTTAGTGGACTCTCTCGTCTGTAGTCTGTCTTCAGATCAGGGAATTTCTTCCTGTTGTTTGCTTTGCTGTTGCCTCCATGTCCTCTTCCTTTTACTCCAGAGCTGCCTCCTGGATTCCTGCGGTTGCATGTTATTTCTTCAGGATTTTTCTTTTTAGTCTTTGTGTTTTCTTTTTTTTTTTTTTTTTTTCTCTGTGTTTTGTGATATCTTGCCCTTTGCTCTTTTTTTAATCTCTCCTGCCATTTATCTACAGAATTGTGTATTTGAGAACCCCATCTTTTAGAGCTGGCAGATCTTTTGTGATAGAGAAACAGAATTTTAAGTACTGTAATCCTTTGGTTGAAGCTCCCGCTGGCACCTCTAGCTGTGGAACTTGACCAGCAGCTTTGTCTGTGCACTGTGGGTCCTCCCTTTTTCTTTTCCTTTGTCCCTTATGGCATGCAGCTCTGTGGAGGTATGTCCCTTATGACATGGAGCTCATCTGTGAAATGGACAGACACAGCAGCATCTGCCTGGTGGGCCAGAGAGACCAGCCAGATGCCAGTAGGGAGGGATCCTGTCCCTCCTGCTCCTGGTACCCGCCATCCTCAGGGCCCCATGCGGTTGGGCTTATCTTCCCCTCCAGGACCCCTGCCCACTCACCACATCTCAACATCCACGGTCTCCTGGTGCCCAGGGCCACTTGGCTCACAGGGGATGGTGGACATGGAATTTAGTTGGGAAGCCTAATGGGATGAGGCTGCCAGCTTCCCAAAGTCACAGTAATCGGAGTGATTTCTCACTGCCTTTCTTTCAGAGTTGTTGATGAGGTATTTTTTTTCTTCTTGGGGGTTTTGGTTTACTGCTTTGTTTGTAAAATTTATATGAGATTACAAATCCATGATTGTGAAGCACTGTGATTATGTTACGCGTGTTACCATGACTATTGATGATACAGCAGTGCCTACTGCCATGTGCCTGGTATGAATTCATACTTGGTTACAGAGCCTTATCCCTACCAGCCCTGCCAAATGAGCTCAACAGCCATTTATTTATTTACTATTCACTTAATATTCTGATAAATGCATAAATATAATTAATTTGCCATTATTAAGTGTCAGTTAATTTGACTGTGCTTGAAGCAGAAAGTAAGCTGTCAGTATTCGGGCTGCCGGTCATAATGGATGTACACCTGGGTTCCCAGGACAGCCGCTCGACCACTTTAGTCTCAGTCACTTTATCTGTATAAAAGAAGATTTATTTTATTTTATTTTATTTTTAATTTTTTTGAGTCTCGCTCTGTCACCCAGGCTGGATTACAGTGGCATGATCTCAGCTCACTGCAAACTCCACCTGCCACGTTCAACCAATTCTCCTGCTTCAGCCTCCCGAGTAGCTGGGATTGCAGGCACCCACTACCACATCTGGCTAATTTTTGTATTTTTAGTAGAAACAGGGTTTCACCACGTTGACCAGGCTGGTCTCAACTTCCTGACCTCAAATGATCTGCCTGCCTCGGCCTCCCAAAGTACTGGGATTACAGGCACATGCCACCACACCTGGCTAATTTTTGTATTTTCAGTAAAGACGGGGTTTCACTATGTTGGCCAGGCTGGTCTCCAACTCCTGACCTCAGTTAGTCCACCTACCTTGGCCTCCTAAAGTGCTGGGATTGCAGGCATTACTCACCATGCCTGGCCAAAAGAAGGTACTTACTTTGGAGGGTTTTGAGAATTAGAAAATATGTATAAAAAGTACCTTAGCATATCTTATTGCCTATCTGTCACTCAAGTGAAATTGCAAATTTTACTACGATTTATTCCTCTTCGCAGTGGTTTTTATGAATGCCTGTTGTGTGCCCATCGCAGTAAAGCCTCAGCAGCGCAGTGCTGAGCACGTCACACTGTCCCTGGCCTCTGGGAGCCTCTGGTCTAGAAAGGAGGGTGGGCAGCTAACCGGCATTTACTGCAGTTGCTGATCATTTGTGTTGAACATAGGTCACGCAACGGCAGTGACAAAGAGCACAGGGATGTGGAGAGATCTCAAGAAAAAGAGCTTGAAGCACAGAGACCCCATGTGGATGATGGCAGGAGGCACAGAGCTTACCACGAGCCTGACCGGCTTTCCAGAAGGAGTGAAGATGAGCAGAGATGGGGGAAAGGACCTGCCCAGGACAGAGGGAAGAAGGGGAGCCAGGACAGCGGGGCCCCAGGGGGTGCCGTGGAGAGACCCGGGAGAGCTCAGAGGTGTGACGACAGTCCAGCACCCAGAAAGGAGCGACTGGCAAACAAGGTTTTTATCAAACCCAGAAAGAAACACCTGGCTGGCTGTCTTAGGTCCACGTTGCACGCTGACCATGTCATTTGGCCTTATGTCATCTTGGGGAGCGTAGTGCTTTTACAAGAGCAGTTATTCCTGAAAGATCGTAGAGGAGACTAGTCATCATCTTTTCTCAGAGAATCAAATTATTTTTGAGCAGGAAAAAGAAAGATTTTATTTAGTTTAAAAGTAGCACATTTATATGATTTGCTTGAGAATAAGATTAAGGATTACGACCTTTTCCCTTGGAAGGAAAGTTTTAATGATATTTCATGGAGCTGTCTTCCACATTATTAACAACATTCTCATCATTAGTGAATAATCCCATGGCTCAAAAACACCCGTAAGTTAGTTGTGCACAGACAGTGAGCACAGGACTGTGGTTACCCCCTTAGCCAAGCAAACAGCTTCTTTTTCAGAAGCTTGAAGCTCATTTTTGTTCAGATTGCATTTTCCCAGCGCAGCACTACAGATGGCATCATCTCCCTGACAGCACCAGGCCCCACCCCAGCCTCCCAGCGAACTGAGGGCTGCGTAGGGCTGCAGTTCCCACTCACCTCCCTCCCTCCCTGTAACCCTGGCAGCCACTGTCGGTTCTGTGTGAATTTGTCACTTCAAGAATGCTTGATAAATGGAAATACATAGTATGTCAGCTTTAAGAGTGGCTTTCTTCACTCAGCCTAATTCCTTTCAGATCTTTCCAGGTTGTCATATGTATGAACGATGTTCACTTTTAAAATGTCTCAGTGAAGTAGAGGCTGAAAGCCAGAGCGGAGCCTTCTTGTCCTCACCCTTGAATGATCACCTCTAGAATACTCCACAGTTTTCTAGGGTTGCCTAGACCTCTAGTGGCACAAAGTACAGCCATGGGTCCTTTTGATGGGTACTTGCTCACAGGTCTTCAGTTGCCTTTTCGCAGTAGTGAATGGTCTGATGTCCCCCCGACCTGAGGTGGGGGAGCATTCGCTCCTCTGTTGAGTCTGGTGGGAATGAGGCGCTGTGTGCAGGAGCTGTCTTCCTGGGAGCCTGGCATTTGTCATGTACTTCCAAGGTCAGGCTCCGTGCTCCGTCTGTGTACACAGGCACTGCCCTGGTGAGAAGTAAGAGCTGTGCACGCTGGCTCCAGGCAGCCTGTCTCTGCCCCACAGGAGGATTCAGGTCCAGGGGCCTGCTGAGCCTGTTTGCACCCCTCCCATTGGTCAGGTTCATATCAAGGAAAAGAAATTAAGTTCACCCCCTTGGCGTAACCTGATGGGGGCTTCCACACACAGTCCAGGAGGAGGTAAAGGTGAGCTGGTGAATCCCAGAGAAGGAGCACGTGAGATGCACCCACATGGTCATCCGTGCAGCCCACACTTGGGCTCCTGGCGGCCATTGGAGGCTAAGGCTGCAGCTCTGCAGGGAGAATAGGCAGTGAGCGGGAGGCACATGGAGTGGGAGGCTACAGGCTTCTGCAAATGAGCCGTCTTCCTCCCTTCCGCCCCTTCAGTGCTGGGGCAGGGCTGGCGGCCCCATCAGGGAGGAGTCGCTGCCTTCCCTGGCTATTGCTGTCCTCAGGCTCTGAATAGCTGCCCTTCATGGATTTTATGGGTCGTTTTTATTACTTCGCCTCCAGGAGTTTAATAAAATGATGGAGTGGTGTTTTCTAAAAAGGGGCAGTTCAGTTTCCCTGCTGGTAGATGCTAGGCAGGGATAAGCCCGTGAAATTGCTTATTACTCACGTTAATAACTGTTTCAGTTTGCAGATCTGAAACCATCTCTGAGGGTCCACATCTCATTTTGTTTCAGGCTTAGGGACTGAGGTGGACATGTTTTGAGTTTTCACCTCCCAAACTCAGAGGGGGATGCCATGATTGTACTACTGTTCCCACAGATTACATGTTCTTGGTTTGAGCAGTAAGATTTGCCTAGATAACCAACATTTACGAGGCTTTTTAAATTGCTTTAGAATGCCTGGTTTCTGAGATAGTACTGTGAAAAGGGTTGATTTTTAGCTGCCTGGTTGATTTTCTTTTCTTTTTTGATAAGGAGTTTTGCTCTTTCGCCTAGGCTGGAGTGTAGTGGCGCAATCTCAGCACACTGCAACCTCCACCTTCCAGTTTCAAGGGATTCTTCTGCCTCAGCCTCCCAAGTAGCTGGGATTGCAGGCACCCACCACCACACCCGGCTAATTTTTTTGTTTTTGTTTTGTTTTGTTTTTGAGACACAGTCTTGCTCTGATGCCAGGCTAGAATGCAGTGGCGCGATCTCAGCTCACTGCAACCCCCGCCTCCCAAGTTCAAGCAATTCTCCTGCCTCAGCCTCCTGAGTAGCTGGGATTACAGGTGCCCACCACTACACCGAGTTAATTTTTTGTATTTTTTAGTAGAGACGGGGTTTTACCCCATTGGCCAGGCTGGTCTTAAACTCCTGACCTCATGATTTGCCTGCCTTGGCCTCCCAAAGTGCTGGGATTACAGGTGTGAGCCACCATGCCTGGCCTAATTTTTGTATTTTTAGTAGAGATGGGGTTTCATCATGTTGGCCAGGCTGGTCTCAAACTCTTGACCTCAGGTAATCTGCCCACCTCAGCCTCCCAAAGTGCTTGGGTTATAGAGGCATGAGCTACCACGTCTGGCCTGGCTGATTGTCTTTGGACAATTAATATCAGCAAGCTCTAGAAATGCAGGGAGAGGCCGGGCGTGGTGGCTCACGCCTGTGATCCCAGCACTTCGGGAGGCCAAGGCGGGTGGATCACCTGAGGTCAGGAGCTCAAGACCAGCCTGACCAACATGGAGAAACCCCGTCTCTACTAAAAATACAAAATTAGCTAGATATGGTGGAGCATGCCTGTAATCCCAGCTACTCGGGAGGCTGAGGCAGGAGAATTGCTTGAATCCAGGAGGCGGAGGTTGCAGTGAGCCGAGATCATGCCATTGCACTGCAGCCTGGGCAACAGGAGCGAAACTCCATCTCAAAAAAAAAAAAAAAGGACAAGAAATGCAGGGAGATATTGATGCTTTCTGCGTTGCTGGTCCTTGGAAGAGTAACGTGCCCTCTTATCCTGGCAGGACCGGCCGGCCTTGCAGCTATATGATCCGGGAGCTCGCTTCCGAGCTCGAGAGTGTGGTGGAAGCGGGAGGAACTGCAAGGCAGAAACGTCGGGGACTGGTCCTGAGAACAGGGAAGAGGCAGAGTGAGTCACAGCGTGCACCTGGCTTCCATGGACGAGCGAAGGCATCCCAGAAACGTGTACGTGACTCCAAGTGTCACTGGAAGGGAGCACTTACTCGTTACCAGGAAACGAAGCTGAAAATAAAGAGGGTGACGTAGAAACACACAGAAGCCATTCTAAAGAAAGTAGTGATCTTGTCTTAAATTGAGCAGAATTCTCGTGGATTTTAACATTTCTGGTATAAACTAGTATTTGATGTTTAGCCAAATCACAAATGATTTTCACTGGACAGTAGAAAAGTATGTGTAAAATAGGGGAGAAAATTAGTATTGGATCAGTACGAGCCCTGAAGCACTGTCAACGTATGTTTGTAAGCAGAGGAGCTGTCAGCCACATTGTGGCCTCTGAGCCGTGGTGTCGAGGAAAGAGCAGTTCTTGTTTGTTATCACCTTTGTGAGTCAGCCACACCTGTGCTGTGTTTTAGTCCTTCGGTAGGGATATGTATCAGACTTCACACTATGTAAAACCCAACAGCTTCAACTATTGCCATTTCAGCAGTTTTGTCACTGACTGGATGAAAATGGTTTCACAGTCTTGGATGGATGCGTTTGTGGTTTGTAACCATTATGGTTTAAACCATGGTTTAAGGATTTGCCCAAATAACAGAAATTTTGTTCAGGAAGGGATAAAGTGGGTACAGCACATAGATGACTTTTAGACACTTTATTTGTAAATAACTTAAAATAGCTTTCTGAAACTATGCATCCTACAGTTTTCTTCCTTTCAGTGAAATTGTTAAATGTTAATGTATTTTTGGCACTATGATTTTAACCATTTATTAAATAATTTTGTTAAAGAGGTATTGGAATATTCTTTGAATCTGTGTCAGCTATGTAAGGGAAATTCTGATTTGTTAGTTCAAATGCCTGACAGCATAATCATGCAGATCTTCTCTTTTCTTGGTTTGGATGACACTGGGCAGATGTCAAAACACGCAGAAAGTTCCAAAAGGTAAGGCCTTAAAATACTTTACAGGTAAATATTTTACCACACCTGGCTTTTACCACAGACTTTTGCCACACCTGGCTAATTTTTCTTTAACTAACACTTTCTGCATCTGCCCTAAATATCAGAGCAAGAGAGAAAGAGAAAACACTAGGTTAGGACAAGCAAACTCACACGCTCAAAAAAAAAAAAGACAACACAATTTGAAAGAGCCACCCAGAGGGAGACAGTGTCAGCACCACCTGTGTCACACACACAGGCTGTGCTTTGTCTGCTGTTTCTACTTGACAAAAGGGGAACAGTTGTTTCTTTCATCAGTGAACCACAGCTGCAGGTGGATTTCTATACCAGGACGAATGAGGACTCAGACGTCACCTTCCATTTCCAAGTGTACTTTGGCTGTTGTGTAGTCATGAATAGCCATGAGAAGGGGGCTTGGAAGCCTGAGGTGAAATCCAAAAATATGCCCTTTCAGGATGGCAAAGAATTTGACCTGAGTATCTTGGTGCTAGACAGTAAGTACCAGGTAGTGGTCCGTGGCCAGTGTTCTTATAGCTTTGACCATCGAAACCTGCCTGAGTCTGTGAGGATGGTGCAAGTGTGGAGAGACGTCTCCCTGACCAAAATGATTGCCTGCAGTTGAGGGTGATAACCAGACTCCGTGTTGACAAGGAATCCCGGTTCCTGTGTGACCATGGGATTCCCAGAGCTAGCTAACAGCATAATTCCTCCTCTCTTCAACCCTTACTCTTTTTCTTTAAAGCTTCAACAAACTTTAAAAAAAAAAACAAAAAACTACATTTTAAAATCACATACGCCCATGTTTCTTCACAAAGGGAATATCTTATCTGTAAAATAAAGCCATATTCCCACTGGAAAGTTGGTGATCATTAAGAATTTCTAGGTTGCTTAAATAATAGTATCTTGCCTATACGAAGTTCTTTTTTCTTTGTTTTCTTTTTTTTTGAGACAGTCTCACAATGCTACCCAGGCTGGAGTGCAGTGGCGCACAGTGGAGTGCAGAATCCGCCTCCTGGATGCAAGCAATTCTCCTGCCTCAGCCTCTGGAGTAGCTGGAATTACAGGCGCCCACCACCACACCCAGCTATATTTGTATTTTTAGTAGAGTCAGGGTTTCACCATGTTGGCCAGGCTCATCTTGAACTCCTGACCTCAGGTGATCTGCCCGTCTCGGCCCCCCAAAGTGCTGGGATTATAAGTGTGAGCCATCGCGCCCAGCCCGTTTTTAATTTTATTAATATAATTACTGAGAAATCTTGTTCACATAGTAAAAGGGAACAGAGGAATTTTGTTATATTAATACCACTTAATTCAAATTTCTTTCTGGCTGGGCTCAATGGCTCATGCCTCTAATCCCAACACTTTGGGTGGCTGAGGTGGCCACCCAAAGTGTTGGGATTAGAGGCATGAGCCATTTGAGGTCAGGAGTTCAATACCAGCCTGACCAACATCTCTACTAAAAATACAAAAAAATTAGGCTTGGTGGCACACGCCTGTAATCACAGCTACTGGGAGGCTGAGGCAGGAGAATCACGTAAACCTGGGAGATGGGGTTTGCAATGAGCCGAGATTGTGCCACTGCACTGTCGCCTGGACGACATAGTGACACTGTCTCAGGAAAAAAAACTTACTTTCAAGTTATATTGCAAAATGTTCATAGTTATCTATGATCAGTATTTTAATGGTCTACCATCTCATAATTCTTTCAATTTTATTGAAAGCTAAGGATTGGGAACTTTTTAAAAAGATTTATTCAATCACTAAAGTCCCCAATTTCTTTATTTCTGAGGATTTTTCAGCTATTGATTACACCCGTTGCTCTTCCGCTCTTTGAGAGAAACAGCTTAATTTGACATACTCAGGTTTGCGGGGAGAATCAAAGCAGTGATTTCAGCACATCTTTATCAGTGCAATTTGTTTTGTTTAATTTTTTTTTGAGATGGGATATCGCTGTGTTGTCAGGCTGGAGTGCAGTGTCACAGTCTCGGCTCACTGCAACCTCTGACTCCCTGGCTCAAGTGATTCTCCTGCCTCAGCATCCTAAGTAGCTAGGATTACAGGCACGTGCCACCATGCCTGGCTAGTTTTTGTATTTTTAGTACAGACAGGGTTTCACCATGTTGACCAGGATGGTCTTGATCTCCTGACCTCATGATCCACCTGCCTTGGCCTCTCGAAGTGCTGGGATTACAGGCATGTCAGTGCAATATTTATAGCGTTCAATGCATGTTTGCCAAAGCCTTGGATTGTGGGTTTAATTCATCCAATTTCTGGAAAATGCAGTAAAGTCGAGATTAAAATTATATAGAGCAAATAGTTTGTTTCTCATTACCTAATATAAATAATGCAGTATAATGTTTAGCTAAATGTGTGAGTTATTGGTGAAGCCAGCAGTGTGATAATGGGAGTTCTATTACTTCAGTAAATATGTGTTTGAATATGTTAACTTTAGCATGGGGCTTTTAGGGATAATTAAAAGATTGATTTTTAAAATTATAGTTTTGTTTTACAACATGACCAGGTGTCTTAGATGTATTTAATAAAACATTAAAGTATATATTGATGAAAACTAATAGTCTTGCATTTAGCTTATAATTTTTTTTTTTTTTTTT